>NC_092814.1:70116840-70416840 GCF_023375885.2 Dermacentor andersoni
AACCAGGACTGAGCCCGGTTGGCTACCCTACACTGGGGAAAGGGAAAGGGGGACGGAAAGATTTAAAACAAAAATGAGAGAGAAAGTCCACTGGAGATATCAGTCGGTCACTCAGTCCGGATCACAGACGCTGACTCAATCCGGTCGCTTTCAAATATCGCAGCAGCGCTTTTGTGGCCTTTTGTAGCTGTGATATGCGAGGCCATGATCCCAAGATCTTGTTCAAGGTGAACGGCTTTCCATCTAGCTGATTGAGAGCGGTGCAGAGGTCTTGCCTTTCATTTTCATAAGATGGGCAGTAACACAGTAGGTGTTCTATGGTTTCCTCGACACCGCAGGCATTGCACTCGGCGCTATCAGCCATTCCAATCAGAAATGCATAAGCATTTGTGAATGCGACGCCCAAACGTAAGCGGCACAGCACTGTTTCCTCATTTCGCGGAAGACCTGGTAGCAGCCGCAGTTGCATAGAGGGATCGAGGGAATGCAAGCGATGGTGAGTGAATTCAGGTGTGTGCCACTTCTCCAATGTCAAAGAGTGCGCTAGCTTGCCTAAGTGTTGGGCTGCGTCGGTCCGCGATAAAGGTATTGAAACAAGGGTTGCTCCCTCGTGAGCTTTTCTAGCAGCTTCGTCAGCGAGGTCGTTGCCGGAGATACCGCAATGACCAGGCAGCCACTGAAACACGACGTCGTGTCCTTTCGCGATCATGTGATGGTGCATTTCTCGTATCTCCGACCCGAGTTGTTCACATGACCCGCGACGAAGAGATGCCCGAAGACATTGTAAGGCCGCCTTCGAATCGCAGAATATAGCCCACCGATTAGCCGGTTGGTTATTAATATAATCAACGGCACCTCGGAGGGCAACAAGCTCCGAACTATAGTCGATGTTGTCAAGTGAGAAATCTTGTATTTAATGCTTAGTGAACGGGATGGTATAACCACTGCGCTGGTGGAGCTGGTCTGAGTAGAAGAGCCATCTGTATATATATGTACTCGATCAAAGTAGAAAGTGTGCAAACAATCCAGAGCTGCTTGCTTCAAGGCCAAGGTAGGCAGGTCGGTCTTCTTTCTTATCCCTGGAATCGTAAGACGCACTTGAGGTTGTTTTAAGCACCACAAAGCTGAGGTTGAACGTCAGTGGTTTAAAATTTCAGAAATACTTAATATGAACATATTTTGGGGCGCTAGATGGGACATGCAAAATGAAACACACACACACACACACACATACACACACACACACGGCGGTGTCAGTGTGTGCGTGTCTCTTTCCTTTTGTATGTCCCATCTACCACCCAAAATCCATATTCAGTAAACCCATACCAATATGCCTAAGAAGAAGTTCTATTAAACATATAAATATCATTTATATAAACAATAGCTCAGGCACTAAAGTAACTGCTTGTCGCGGTGGACTTGCTTTAGTCCGTTGCAGCTTATTCTATCAAACGAATTAGGTTACCTGTTGAAATGCGTCACACTGGACTCACCACGTTAACTCATGCTTAAAGAAGACGACGATGCAAAAAGACGCTCTTAGAATATACAGGGACCCCGAAGTATACGTATATACTCGTGCACTTTCATTCATAGACGCATAGCAACTGCATAGAAAGAGTTGTTCCCACAAGCCATCAGTGATATTTTTTAAATATTAATTAAATGTGGGCAACTGTCGTTAGTAAAACTCAGAGCGAGAAGACTGTGCATGACGAAAACAAAAGAATAACGGTGGGAGCTGGCGCGTGGGATTGCCTCTCGCTGTGACGCCATTCTGTGTGGGTTACTATAGCAAACAGCACGCGTACTTCTGCCCCTCCTTGTTTATATAGGTCCGTTCAAAGCCTTTTTGCAGCTTTACCAACCATTCTTCTATAAATATCGTCGCGGACCTCTTGAAAAATCTGCACCTCTCTGCGTGAGTTATTAGAGGTCCCTGTATACGCCCATCCCTACTCGAAAGCACCGTTGTCATTAAGTACGCAAGAGCACCTGCATATGGAACGCTAACACGACTCATCAAGGTTAGCATGGCGAGCACATCCTTATTTTCTAAAATGATGCCAGAAATTGTAAATGTCTCTGCGTATATTTCCGCAAAGATGTCAGTGCCTCCCCATACAGATGAAAAATGTCGTAGACAAGCTACCATTTAGCGACATATCCCTATACAGTTGGCAACTGCGGCGCCCGGTAGTTTTGTCCTGCACAATTCGTCTGCGGAGCTACTTAGCTGCGCGTGCAGTGTAGAAAGAATAAACTGTTGAGAAAGCTACGTTGAAGGAAGTCGGAGCACTTATTTTCTGCCAATTCATACTTCCGCTGGGTACGCCTCCCAAACATGTGCTGCGTGTCGCATGTTTTCCTTGATCTTCTGTGTAAACTGCAGACATGGCATGGCGTTCACCAGCTGTACTTGCCTTCTTAGCAGTGAAATAATGGCAATAGAAAAATCAGCGAGAAGGGAGTCGTGGAATTCATAGCAAGCGCATTGCCTTTGTGCGAGCCATTTATTTATTTCACCGTTCCCCTTGAGCCAATCCAGGGAGTCCGGGCTCTGCAGGTACGCGCGGCTGCAGCGCCGCGGCTACTTCATTCGCGAGGTGGTGCGGAAGAAAGCGTCTCAGATGACTCGTATATCCTTCTTTTTTTTCCGCTTCCTTGCCACCGAGTTTGACGGCAATGTCTGCTTGAAACCGCGGACGGGCGATTCTGGTTGCTGTTCGTTTGTTGCTCGAGTGTCAGGTCAAGATGCATAGAAAACGCCACACATGTCGAGGCCGGGGCGGTTTCAAATTTTAGTGTAATGGTAATCGAGCCTATCCTTCAGCAATCGCATGATGAATGCCGGCGGATGAACAGTACGACGTAATGCGGTTGGTAAGAGGGGGCGTATAAATTCGGCTCAGCCGTGTATATATATCGCAGGGGAATGCGACAGCCAAGGGCGGCTGATTCGTTGCGCCATTCTCGAAAAGGGCTCGGGGCTCCCGACGCGCGGCTCGATTCAGGCGGCGCGAATATTTATGTGCGGCATATTTTGGCGCCCGCCTTTTGTTGCCACGTAGGACACCCAGAGCGAGCCATCCTTGAGGAGTCCCCGCAGACGACAGCGGCATGCATCCTCGCGCCGGTGATGGATAATGCTCGTTTTATTTCGACCGTGGAAATCCAGCGGAGCGCATGCTACCGAAATGGCCGCCTCAACAAGGATCCCAGTGACACGGCGTGAATTTTCCCGATGCTGCTCGCCGATAAAGAGGGTCGCGAATAAAGTGTCAAAAACCGTTTAACTGCCGCTCGCAGCGAAAGCGCGGGGCAACCCTATAAAACCTAATCTCGGCGGCCAATCTCTCGGCAGCCAGAAATCGCTATTCGCGGCTGTCAATTATTATTCGCCGCGCTTGAAGTCGATAAAGATCGTGGTGCCACTCGCTATCGGTACACTGGATCAGCGCACGCCCGGCGCTACAAAAGCAGTCACCGGCGTTTTGTTAGGGGTGGCCGGACTGGCTCCTACCGTGACAAATCGGAGCCTGATCTGCTCTTCCGCGCCGTTTAAAAAGTGTCAAGAGTCAGCGTCTGGACTCACCGCGCGACACGCAGCGATTGCCATCGCTGCCCGAGTCGACTCTCGTTCGGCGGGGGTCCCCCTTTGTTGGAGCCCCTTCGCCCGACTCCAGATGTCCGCCCAGGGAGCCCTTGCACAACGCTGACGCCCGCCGTGCGTGTGTCTTTGTGACGCGACCTCGCCGGAAGGTCCGCTCGTTGATACACGCACTCGCGCGCTGACGGCGATCGACGAGCCGCTTCGCTTACACTGGTGGAGGCCGCTGAATCGCGGCATCTAAAGATCACGAGCCAAAGGCTCGCAGACATTCGCTTGAGCGAAAGGTTGGTTCGCCTTGGCCCAGCGCAAGACGCCAATCACGGTATAATTAACTGATAAGACTGTACGAACTGGTTTACGCAACAAGGGTCGAATTTAGTAAGGTTCATGTTGACATGTTTCCACGAGCCGAAGCAGCCGGCGCCTGTTCTTGTAAACCACTCACGCGAACTAACGGATTTATTTCAATCTGGGAAGAGGGGCCGGATTAAAGAAAATTTTCGTCCGTAAGAACTGTTTGCGAGGCTGCATTCACTAACCTTTTGGAAACTGGCGACCGAGCAGCGTCAATTTTTGCAAACCGCTCTAGCGTACGGACTGTTTCGTGAATATATACTCGCCCAAAGTTTTGTCAATCTAACCCTCCACTTCGCCAAACTGCTCTTAGCATGCGCGACTCTTGAGTTGCAGTCGGGAAACTATATACTACAGTCAAAGCTGCGACGAAGCACGACTCGATATTTATAGACCTGAATTTCAACAATCAAATCAAATCCGGTGCTCAAAATATCGATATGCTCAGTCAAATGCGAGTATGTCAATTTGCCAGTCAATATGTTCCGTGCAGCAGCATTGGGTAGGCTTGCCTTCTAAATCACGTGCGCGCATTTAATTCGCGAACACGGCGTGAAATCTATGGTCTAGGTTTCGCACCAAAAACGTAAAATGTTTTGCGGGTGTATATGCCACCTAAGGATGCCCCGAATGAGCAATGTTTTCTTGCTTTCCCGTCGCAAACCATTTAGCGCATTCCTTTCTTTCTTGTCGACATCGGAACTAGAAGCTGCAGTAGCTGCCCCGTGATACAACTGACAGCGAAACCGGCAGGCGTTTTCCTTAAGTGCACCTAAACGACGGGACACATTGCGGTCTGGGACAATGTGCGAACGCAACACGCGACAACGTTTAGCGGAACGTGGAGTTGGCTCCAAACAACGTTTCATTAGCGCTTATTGTTCGTGTTATTTTCCAGCATTTTCTCACACCATCACCTTTTGAAGCGGTCAGCTTTTACGAGCGCGCCCTTCGGAACCGTTTGTACGCTCTTGCCTGGCAGCGAGGAGGCACTTCTCTGCCTCGAGGCAATAAGAGGAGGCGCTGAGGCCGAAGGTAAACCGGGAAAAGCGCAGCGCGTGCGAGTCAACACCGTTCAACAATGGAGCGACCGCGACGAGCGTGGACGGAAGGGCCAGACCGAGTCTCCTCCGCTCAGCGGGGTCCGTGTTTATGCGCTGGGCTTGGGGCACAATGCGCGGCTGTGCGCAGAGGGGGCGCGCGACGGCAGACACCATTGAAAAAACAACATCCGTAAAAACTACAGGAAGCCAGGGGGACGCCTCCCCATTCTCGACTGGGAGGGACCGGTGGGGAAGAAAAGGGTATATTTGGCGAGCGAAGAATACGGAAGGGGGCGTTTTGTTGTCGCCCCATTCTAGTCAAGTCAGCGGCGCCGGAGTTTATCGGGCCACTTGAAGTTTCCCCGAATGCCCCGCACCTTCCCACATGATCGCGAGCACGATCGGCGGCAGTCAGCGCTCGCGAGTAGCGTGCTGCCGAATCGGTTTGGCCTTCGAGCGCGTGATCTTTCTTTCTTTCTTTCTTTTTAACGCCTCTGGCTGGCGTTGGGCATTACATCTATGAACTGTACAATAGAGAATAGTGCTGCTACTGGGTGTGTTCTTCCCTTGCTTAGTATCGGCTTAGCATTTGAAAGCGTACCGGATTTTAAAACGCACACAGTGCGACAGTTTGTCAAGTAAACACTAGCAAGGTACTCACTTGCTGCGGTTGGTACAACCGGCCAGAAAATATTACGGACCACGCAATCTTAGAAAAAGCTGAATATCTGCGCAACCTCACAACATAGCCCAGTGTTTGCATTTCGGGCCTCGACTAGAATATGATAAAAGCGTTGTCGTATACAGTTTCACTGGCTACGGCAACAGGTTTTTCTGAGAGCACGTGGTCCGTAAACTTTTGTGGCCGGGTGTACATATAGATGCAAAGAAAACGCAGCGCCACACAAGCCATTGAAAGAACCGCCAGGACACAATGGTGTCCCCGTATAATACCAAATGCGTTATTTCCTGAAGCGAAATATAAGGACACGTAAAAAGGAGCACAAAAAGTTAAAAAAGAAGGATCAGCACGATATATAACTGTTATATTTCGACAACACCATAAAGGACGGGGAGCTGACGCGTTCTTCTACACGTATGAAGATATACTAAAGCATTCACATATGGCCGTGTGTGAGCTGTTCGCGTCATTTTCTTTTTATTTTACTATCTTAACGCATGAGGTCGTTTGTACGTCTTCCAGAGGTAGCAGTGAAGCGATTACCGTGAGCGGAATCTGATAACTCAATACGCGCGTGGGAATAAAGAAAACGAAGAACGTGCACGTTTTCTTTTCTTTGTTTTTCTTTATTCTTGAGACAAGGCCGTCTTCTTACTTTATTCTTGACTTCATCGCCTGTATAGTCCGCTAAACTTGCCGGTGCGCTAGAATTCTCCCAGTAAGGCGCGGTGTACGTATGGGATAACCTCAATCTTTAATTTTGAAGGCTGGAATTGTTGCTTTTGTTGCTCACCATTTATTTCGTGCACTAAAGCTACCGTAACGCTTTCCAGGGAGCTAGGTCGGATAGCCAGCATGGTCCAGTCATTATGCGCAGAATAGCTGGTCTTCCTTGAATGCTTCCCGAATGCGTGATAGCAGCTCCCGTACATGCTTTTGCAAAATCTGATTTTACTAGTTTTGAACGTGCGGAAGAAAGAGGCAGAATAGTTTTCCTTGAGCGAGCTAATTGATCAGGATCTGCACCTTACTTCACAGCGGGAGGAGTTTTTGAGATGCGTGCTTGCGAGGCATCTGGACATAACGTCGTGTTTCTGGGCGATGCTCACGTGCCATCGGAGGCACATCAGCTTTAAGCTCGCCACCGAACTACTGCACACAACCTATGCGTCTGGCAAGACGCTTGCTTGTCGGCACATGGACTCGTCATGTTGCATCCCCGGCGTGTACTTCCTTGCAAAACGAGCTGTCGAGTGGGAACCTCCACCGCCTTTCAAACGCGGTCCATGCCGCCGTGCGCCTCGAAACAGCGCGTGCAGTGACCAAACATAAGGAACATGAAACAGTCCGTGCAATGTGCTGGTATGCACCCACCGCGGTTGCTTAGTCTCTATGGTGTTGGGCTGCTAAGCACGAGGTCGCGGGATCGAATTCCGGCCACGGCGGCCGCATTTCGGTGGAAGCGGAATGCGAAAACACCCGTGCACTTAGATTTATGTGCAAGTTAAAACACTCCAGGTGGTCCAAACTTCCGGAGCCCTCCACTATACAACGTGCCTCGTAATGAGATCGTGGTTTTGACACGTAAAACCCCATAATTTAATTTTAATTAATACGCTGGTATGCTTCTGTGACGACATTCAACTGAGTGTCGGCATGCGTTCGTTTGCCGATCCCGCGCTTCGCTGCACCAATTCTCCACGCTTCGTAAGTGCGCAACATTTTCTCTAAGTTCTACTCTTCCAGTTCTTCTTTCTTTCATGTCACACCGCCACAATTCAACCCTCTAAGCTGCCAGTAAAATTCCTCGCCCCCGCCGGAAGAATGCACGGCATAGAGAGTCGTTCAATTTCATGTAGATATTATACTACATAGATGAAAATCTTGCGCTAATGTCGGCGCGGTATCCCCTCCCTCGGTACGTGTTTCATCCAGCGTGGGATTGATGAAATATATTGCTATTTCTTTTCTTCTCATGAGCTGGCTTCGAACGGCCTCTTCAGCTAATTTGTCATCAAAAGTTCGTGGGTAGCAATAATTAGCTTAATTAGACCACTGAGTGATACCATTCGACCTTTTACCAAAACTATACGAAGTACTTAATTGCGTATAACATTGTTGCGTATAATTGCGCATAACAGTGTACAACAGTGTTACATCAGTGTTGCTGCAACAGTATCAACCAAACGGAGCAACCATATTCGAAAACTGTCGTCATATATTTTCTGCATTGAAATTCAGGTTGGAAAACAAATCAATTGCTCTAAAAGAGGATCTTTGCGCAGATGACAGTAAACTACGTTCTCGACGAAGCCCATGGCGAAAAAAAAAAATCCATCTGCTGTCTGGTGATGCCGTTCGGTCACTGTTCTCGTGCTCCATTTATTTCTAACTGCGCCGGTACATGCAGTATTTTCACAAGAGTTGTGAATACGAGGAATAATGATGCATAAGCATAAAAATACTCCTGAACAGACAATACCTTTTAGAGCTCACGCTTTAAAAAGGTATATATATATATATATATATATATATATATATATATATATATATATATATATATATATATAATACGAGAAGAAAGGAAACCGAGGGGTCCGATTTGGTTAGTCATAAGTAGCCATCAAACAATGACAACAAGGTCAGCTAGCAAAGGGGAATATATCCATAGTTTTGAATTGAATTTAAGAAATTATAACTAAATTAAAATTAAAGTGGATAAAAAAAATAAGTGGCCGCAGGTGGGATACGAACCCACGCCTTCGCATACACGTAGACGTGTGACGCCTGAGTGAGTAAAAGAACTTTATTGGATGTCCGGCGAGGACGCGAACTCGTAGCGCACCCGGCTAGTCCCACATCGGGACCGGCAGGTCTATCCCACTGGCCCGGTTGCGGGCACGCCGGACAGCCAGGATTTGCTTGTCTAGAGCAGGGCTACGCAGAAGCGAGTCCCACTCCTCCTTGCTGAACTTGGGCTATCTCGACCCGCACTCCCAGAGCATATGTGCTAGAGTGGAGGTCTGCCCCCAGGACGGGCAGGCGTCGTCGCGATATACGTCGGGGTATGCCTCGTGGAGAACGGACAGACACGGATGTGTGCCGGTCTGTAAGAGTCTAAGAGAAACGGCTTGCGCCTGATTCAACTTGGAGTGAGGCGGTGGAAGGACCCTTCTAGACTTGTAAAAGAATTTCATAACCTCGTCGTGAGTAGCAGGAGCGTCCCTGTGGCCGTATCGGGGAGGGCAGTCGGCGCTCCTTACAGAGGAAGCGCGGTCCGTGAGCTCGCGCGCAGCCTCGTGAGCAGACTCACTGAGGTTCGAGGGAGCACCCTCGACCGACCCTGGAGCAGCAGCCGCTGGAGCAGCAGATGGTGATATCGTCAGCGTACATGGTTAACGTCCTCGACGCATGCCAACCTCTCAGCGGCAGTAAGGATGTTTCATATCCACCGCCAAGGACGTGAGTGGTTGCGCTGGCTAACCGTCCCAAGGTTAGTTCTAGCAGACAAACAATTATATACCCCAGAAAGTGGATGGGAAAACGGCGACGCGGTAGCTCAATTGGTAAGAGCATCGTACGCATAATGCGAAAACGTGGGTTCGTATCTGCGGCCGGTTGTTTTTTCATCCGCTTTAATTTCCGTTTATTTATCATTTCTTTATTCAATTAAGAACCACGGATGATTCACCTATGCTTTCCTTGGTGTCATTGTTTGTTGGCTTCTTATGATTAGAATAGCTATATATATAATTCAAGAAAATGTTCTGTAGGCCCGGCGCATAGGTAGATGAAGAAACGAAGGGGCACACATACGAAAATTCTATGTTGAATTGCACGTTCAACCATTAAACATGCCATTTTGGTAAGTGTACCCTTTCGTTTCTTCAACTATATATATATATATATATATATATATATATATATATATATATTTATATATTCGCTCCTCGAAGAAGAAAGGCGTCTGTCTAGTGAGCTTCTGCAGAACGTTTTGCAATGTGGTGAACACGGTTTAAATCATGGATCCGGGACCTCAAAGAGGTGCGACGTAATGCTAACGCATTTCTCTCGCATTTACCGCTGAATCGCCACGACATTTGTTTTTTCCTTTGAGGGACACGCAAGTGAGGCCGTTAGATGCAAAAAAAAAAAGAAAGAAAGGAAGGAGAAAGAGAAAGAAAGCAAGAAAACAACGGTTGCTCAAATCAAATGCACTAATGATGCGTCGACACCGTCAGCAACTACACAGCTCATTTTATGCCGTTTGGCATGAAAGCAGAAGTTTGGCTATGGGGCTGACGGGCTGGAGTTTTGTACGCACTGTGGCGGGACCTGGTGGCGGGCAACGAAGTTGGCTGGGTAGTACAGAAAAGACGCTGCCCCGTAGAGCAACACGAGTGTCACTCGTGTTGTGTGCTGTTTTGCCTACTGTGCTTAGTTCTCGCACCCGAAATGTTCTTGATGCGTTCGTACGACGCATAGTGCGCTAGCACTGGTAGCACACGCTACAAGGAGTGGGCGCTCTTTGTCTGACAAACGTCGCCGAAAGAGGAGGAACCCATCGACTATACACCGAGCAGCGCGCGGTCCCCCAAGCGTCGTCACCGTCGTTATTGTTGCGCGGTGAATTGTGATGAGGGTCATGGGCCTGACACGCTAGAGTTCTGAACCCACTTTGCTGAGGTTTGGAGGCGAGCGACGAAATTGGCGGGGTATATAACACATGTCGCAGCTCTTCGCATTTGAGTTACTCTGTCGCCGGGCTGCAGGTATACAACCGGTCTCGCTTGGTTTGTTTGTGTGTTCGGGCTTCATTGCTTGTCTTATTTTGGTGTCCAGACCGAACAAGGCACCTGCGTTCGCTGAGGATCGCCTGTGGATCGTCCCGTCGAGAGTATGCACCGTTCTTCGCTTAACCATGCAAAAAGCTGGCGCAAAAATGCTGTTGAGTCTCTAAAACTGCGAGTGTTTTTTTTTTTGTTTTAAAATTATATTTAATTAGAAAACTGCCAGGCACATAATTTACTGAACTTAAAGGAATATGCGATATGAAGCGGCTCACATAATTAAGCGAAAGTTCATATAGCGATTGAAACTGTTTCAAAACACGTTGCTGAGAGGACAAGCGAAAGAAAATCGATCGACTGACGTGGTACAGACAGTCCGTTACAGCATGAAGTTATGGGCCTGTACATAAAAAATTGTGTTTAGACATTCACTGTCACATCATATGTTGCTGTAAACAAATTAATGACAACAAACAAAACTATTGCTACTGCATCGTCTTTCCCCGTAAGCAAAATTGCCGGGCATGAGCACTAAGGCTACACGGGCACTCAGTCGCAGTATTTACCGATGGCCATGTCTGTAACTGTGCTTTTGCGGCATAAGCATGTATGTGGCCGGCAGTCATCAGGGTCAACACGTACTAGAACCGTTCGATTGCGCTCAGTCACAGTGCTAACGCCAGCAGCTTATTAATTCTTATATTAGTTTGTTTAGTTGATCACGTCATTGTTCAGGAATCACGATTCTGTGTTGATGCGTGTTAAGCGAATAGACACATATATTGCCACAGTCTGCCGTCGCAGTTTGCCATCGCGTGATCTGAGCTGCAAACACTCGAAAGCGGCAGCGCAGCGAAGCTGCGTCTGCGACTTCTCGTGTGCCGGGCACGCATTTGACACAGTGCTTTGCTTCCTTGGGGACGGAAGAAATGCTACAAAGCCTCACATGCACGAAAGTCTCCAAAATTACCGCTCAGACGAGCAGATATATTGCGGCGCCTTTCGTTTCACCAGCAAGGCTTTGCGTTTTGTACTATACCCGAAGCTGACAAGTGCGGCATGGAGGGCTCTTTTGACCGACGTCTCCGCAGCACCGCGTGGACAGCCCGTCACGCCCATAGCCCCTAGTACCAACCGCGGTGGCTGCATTCCCATGGGAGCTGAATGCGAGAACGATCGTGTACCTTTCAGGACAGCTGACCGAAATTACGAATACGGAGCTCTCTACTATGGCGTCCCTCATAGCCTCTGTGTATCTTTGGACGCGAAACCACGTGTATCGTCGATCATAAATCGTCATTGTAGGATTTAGAAGATGCAGATAACATAAACGTTCGCTTCCGACCGTAACACAGTTTGAGAACCTTGTCTAAGAAATGATAACGCACAGTTCTTCAGCGTTATTTCTCTTTGTTGAGCGGCAAGAAACAGAAAAATGCCGTCCGAGCCCACCTAAGCAGCTCCGTGACATGCATCGGGGCGCGTACCACGCTGCGCCCCTCGCAGCGCTACGCCGGCATAGCTGCTCATCGCAGCGGCGAGCACGGCATCGACGTCGAGTGCTTTTCCATGGCGGCATGCACCGCACCATGCATGGTCGCACATGCACGTTCGGCCCCTTTTGGCCGCACGTAGCCAATGAAAAGGCAGGATCCGCCCAGGGGCCAGACCAATACCGGCGCGCGCGGGGCGACACATCCTGGCGAGACGACCGCGGACGTCGACGCGCTGTCACGTCAAGTGGTGTGCCGCGCACCCATCACGCTCGCGGTGTGCGTCCCTAACGATGGAGCGCCACCGGAGAAGTGTGCGTTTCAGCGCCTGGGCCGGCCGCCCTAATAGCAGGCCCGGACGTGTCGCGCGGACCTTGGCACCGCTCTCTTTCCGAGACTCGCAGAGGAAGCGGCGGCTTGTTTGTTTGCTCGCACGGAAGCTCCCGAGATTCAATAAACATGCCCGACCGCTCGCGTGCTGCAAGAGCATCAGGCACCTTTTCGAGCACTGTGTTCCTCTTCACTCCTCCCAGCGGGCACACACACACACGCACACACTGGCGGCCCGAACAAGGAGCTCCTTGCAACAGTGCCGCCGGTTAGACAGGCAAATCAAAGTCTCTTT
This sequence comes from Dermacentor andersoni, assembly GCF_023375885.2. Classification (NCBI taxonomy): domain Eukaryota; kingdom Metazoa; phylum Arthropoda; class Arachnida; order Ixodida; family Ixodidae; genus Dermacentor; species Dermacentor andersoni. The sequence goes on from NC_092814.1 coordinate 70,129,441, forward strand.
GGGCGCGCAGCAAATGGTTGCACGCCCATTCTCAGTCACGAAACAGCTCCCCGTCTCCCGCCCTCCTTCCACGCTTTAGGACACGCGTGCTTTGGCGGCCGCTCAATGGCACCCCGCACGTCACGTTTGCTGAAATCTGCACATGGCGGAAACTATTAAGCCCGGCGTTCAGGCAGTGCCGCTCTTTTGGAGAACCGTCGCACAGCAAACAAGGCCTCTCGTGTTTTCCGCCCGCTCGTCTCTCTTTTTCATCCCTAGCCAACGGAACAGGCAGTGCACGCTACCCGCCTGTAGAAAGGCGGAGGGCCGCAGATTCTACCCGAGAATGGCAACGCGGAGGCGGTCAAAGTGGTTTTAAAGAATCACGTATAGCTCTTGCCAGATGTCACGACATGTGCATGTACGTCAGTCGTTTGTACAACGCCATCCGTAATAGCACGGTGGGCCACACTAATGAAGTTTGGCCGGCGGAGCGACAACGGAACGAATGGAGTCTGATGTCGTGGTTTAAGAAATCGCTCACGTGGTACACAACAATTTAACTAAACGATGAAACAAAGGACGCATCCATCATCACAGCAATGAAACAACACGCGAAAGAAAGTTGTTGTAGAGGTCGCGTATGATGACTGTCTTTGATAATGCGATGGCATATTTCAGCGTTACGGTGCATAATGACACGATTCATAAGTTAATATTTATTGTAACTTGAATCTACGACGTTTATGGCAATTCTAATGCTCCGTAGAGGATTCACTGCCTATGACAGCGAATAGGGGAGGGCGTACGCTAAAATACGGCACATATATCTTCCCAATTTCAAATGTATATCGCTTGCGTACGTGTAATTAATTACAAATGCGGGCTTAGCCATGTGTATTCATTATGCCTGAGGTATCATTCACATCATTAAGAAAGGGATTTCATGTTTTTCGATGTTACCTTTAATATGACCAGTTAAAAACCATTGCGTGAACTAGAAGGTAACGCTACAACACTGTTGAGAACGAAGTATCTGCATGTCTGCTCGCTGTGGTCTACCCCAGGAACTACTTATTACCTTTCCCCCCGTCCGCGCGAGTGCAGTGCCTCTTACACATATATATATATATATATATATATATATATATATATATATATATATATATATAATGTGTGTGTGTGTGTGTGTGTGTGTGTGTTAAATTTTACGCTGATATACAGCTTCGAGGATAGATGGCCGGATTCAAAAGTCGCAGTGTCGCGCGAAAGGCGCAGTATCTATTGCAATAGCAAATTAGTAAAATTAGTAGACAGCTATACCGAGTATAGTAGCTTTATCGGCCGTATAAACCTGTAGACATTCGCTTACTAACTAAATTAACAAGCATGGTGTCACGCGCGCACAAGCAAACATGAACACATCTCACTCGATGACCGCGCTCACTCGCTGTCAAAACACTGGAGTGAGGAAGCGCGGCAGCAGCAGCGAGTGAATTGACCTTCGTGCTGCCTCGCGCTTCAACCCAAACTAAGCGGCGAGAACACAGCGCACACGAAGCTATCAGCACTCAGCGCACTCAGCTCCCATCGCAGATCGCTTTCAAGACAGGCACCTCGCCGCCGCACCGTACGCAACCGGCACCGGAGTAGAACGCCCTCCTCCCCGCCCACTTAACTCCCTCCCACCCGGAACCCTGCATGCGATAGAGGAAGACCTCGCGCGATCTCCCCGCTTTCCTCCATTGCGCGCGCGAGATCGAGCTGCGATCGTCGGCTTACCCTCGCACTCTTTCATTCGCACTTATGGCATACAGCGCGCGGCGACGATGTTGTCGCACTAGGAATTTATATTGAACATCACGGCAACGCCGACGATGACGGTGGAAATGCGCCTGGAGTGATCCATATAATTTCTATCATAATAATAAAGTGGGTGGTGGTACGGAAAGAAATGCTTCGCGCTATATAAAAGCCGTTTCGATAGGAGACGAGCATGAACTACTAAGTGATACTTTATTTTTATTTTTGTTTATTTCTAAACGTCTTGAGCTATGTGCAGGCGTCTCTTCCTTTCGATATATTTTTGGCATACTGATCTTAACACATGCAGCTACGTTGCTTTAGGGAGGACGGAACAACGAAGCTGAATAATTCTCCCAGTTTTCATCACCTGTTTAATTGATAAATCAGGAGGTTCGCCGCTGCCATTATCCCTGCCATTATATACGCGCTGATCGGAACCCCGAGACACGCACTAATGCTGACGTTGCCTGACGTCGGTTGTTTCGGATTGCAGACTTTCTCCTTGAACCTAAAACCGATAAAAAATATTTCGGTTTCACTCCGAACCAACATAATAAATCATGTTTCGGTTACGCTTCGTTCCGGTCAAAAATACCGTTTTTTTTTGTCGTTTTTCGTTTTTGTTTTCGTACCGTTTCGACATACTGCACTTTTGCAAAGGGAAGACTTCTTGTCACAGCGGACGAGACACACATACATATCGCTATTCGGGGTGCAACGAACGCAATATTCTACGTGCATCTGGTCTCTTGTTGCATTACTGTAATGCGATTGTGCGTCAAATAACTGAAAGCAATCGTTTGTCATTTGCAAGGTCATCAGTCTACCGTACGCCCAGTTATGAACGGCATTACATGCGTGTATAAAATAGTGTAAATAAGCTTTTTCTTCTTCAATTTCTTTTTCTTCTTTTTACCAAGCGGACTCCACGCAAACTTAAAATGTCACTTTTTTTTGAAAATGCGAAAATATTTTGTATTATATTGGATATTCGAAGGCCATTTTTCTCGAATATTCGTCTTCGATTCAATTCGGAAATTTCACTGTTCGAAAACTCCTACCTGTGCACTATTGTTTCAATCGTTAAATAGTAATGCTACTAATAGGCAGCCAACTAATTTGTTGTATCAATTTAGGAAAAACAATTTGGTCAATCTCACCATGTTTGGATTCCATTAAAACAATGTGCTGCTCTCTTTATATAGCTCCTTTAACGAGCACAACACTTACGCCACTGACATATAGAATAAAATGACATGACAGTGACGTCACTGTCGTAGTGCGCCAGAAATTTCTAAACTTGAGGAGGGGCAGGCTAATTTACTTGCCGAATCGATACTATCAAAGGAAGATTGAATTTAATTGAGCCGCCGAGAATGAAATTAAGCTCCTAAATGCCAGAATTGCAGCTTTAGAAACATGCAACATATCCGAACTGCAAACATTCGATGCTGTCACAACTACAACTAACTTGCGCAGTGTTACTGACCAGTTGTCTAACATTTCATATAGGTGTGATAGCGCTGAAAATCGGATGCGAAGCTAACCTTCTGTTTTTTTTTTTTTTTTTTGGAATCGAAGACGCCCCTAACGAAGATTGGGTTGCATCCGAACAAAAAACACTAAAGTTCTGCTCAGAGAAGCTTAAAATCACTGTGACAAATAACCAGTTTGAACGCGTTCATAGACTAGGCAGGTACAGTGACAATAAAAGCAGGCCAATAATAGCAAAATTAACCTTCTTTAAGGACAAAGAAAACGTTCTGATGTCAGCAAGCAAACTCAAAGGATCGTCATTCGCTATCAGTGAAGATTTCTCCCCAGCTACACGGTAGGCGAGAATACAGCTCATTGCATTCGCGAAGACACCGAAAAAACAATGCAAAAGTAACAGTTGACAGGCTGCGCACAGACAACAAGACAGACATATTTGATATCGCTACTAACTCTGTTATTCCTTCCAGTAGATAGCTCAGGGGCAGCACGTGTCCAAAAAGCCATAATTGGCGTAACTCCTTTCATGCCTTTTCTTCGGTATCATTATCGTATACACTAACATTCGAAGCCTTGTGCGTAGACGCGACCAACTTTCTTCCTCCTTGAAGACAGCAGATCTGACATAATAGCATTAACTGAAACATTGTTGCATCCGCATATATCTGATAAAGAAATGTTTGAATGTGTTCCCGACTACAACATTCACAGATATGACCGAAAAGATAAAAGAGGCGGCGGCATCCTTCTAGTAATTAGAGAAACACTTCCGTCTTATGTAATTAACTCATACTCTAACCTAGAAATTATCTGGGTTGCATGCATGTTATCATCCTCGCGAATACTTGTTGGTGTGTGTTACCGACCTCCAAAGTATACTAATTCATTTATTAATGACTTGCGCAGCAACATAGAATCAGTGACGAGGCTTCACTCGTTTGATGTCATCCATTTGCAAGGAGACTTCAATTTTCCTCTGATCGATTGGGTTAACTTATCTTCATCCTGTAATAATTCGACAGAATTTATTAATTGAACCTTATATTTTAACCTGTTTCAGGTTATTACGCAGCCTACACGGGGTAATAATATCTTATATTTAATTCTCACAACAGCTCCTGAAACAGTTGATAAATTGTGTCTATTAATGGTTTTAGCGATCGTTCCTTACTGCAAGTAACTCTCAACGTGCCCGCATCTTTTACAGGTTTCGCTACTAAAAAAATACGCGATTATAATAAAGTCAATTACAACGTTATGAATTTGGAATTAGATATATTCTTTTCCTACATGCTGTTACCTTCATTTCACAGTCGGTCGGTGGAGGAGAATTGGATACTCTTCAGGGATAAGATGTCTGCCTTGGTTAACCTCTACCTTGGAACATGGGTCATTAAGGTAACCAACGATAAATCTAACCCATGATTCACTAGATCCCTACGCTTACTGAGAAACAGGAAGAAGCGCCACTACGAAAGTACCAAGCGCTTGCGCACGCAAGCAGCTTGGGACACGTACAAGGAAAGCTTAAAATTTTACTGTTCTGCCCTGTCTTCAGCTAAAGATAAATACTTCACTCATGACCTACCATCCCTTCTAAAATCTAAACCCAGAAAGTTCTGTCACATTATAAGCCCAGGTCAGGACCACACTAACATTCCTTTACACAACGATAATAACACTCCCATTCCAGATACTCACTGTGCTTCTACATTCAATACTTATTTTTCTTCTATATTCACCACAGAAGATCAGCCTGATCTGCCGGATGTATCGGAGCTAAACTACCAATGCATGTCACCAATTGAAATAACAGTTGAAGGTGTCGCATGCCTCATAAATAATCTCAAGCTAACCACATCCTGTGGAGTTGACGACATTAATTCTAAAATTCTGAAAAACACCGTCATAGCATCTATTAAACGTCTCTCTCACATCTCAGGCAATCTTTAGAGACTGGCATGCTGCCCTCAGACTGGAAGATAGCAAAGGTCATACCCATATTTAAGTCAGGTAATAAGCACGCACCAGAAAACTACCGTCCAATATCATTAACATCTATATGCTGCAAAATCCTAGAACATGTAATTGCATCAAATGGCTACAGTCACGTGGAAGCCAACAAATTTTTGTTTTCTAATCAACACGGATTTCGGAGAAACTTCTCTTGTGAGACGCAATTATTAGAATTAACAGCTGATTTGCATACTAACACGGAAGAGGATCTACTAAATGATTGTGCTTTTCTAGACTTTTCAAAAGCATTTGACTTCGTATCTAACTTCGACTGCGTAATTATCTGCTCTAAATTAGATTCTCTTACACTAACATGGATTCGCAATTTCCTTTATAAATCGTCAGCGATTGACAGCAGTTAATAATTTTTCCTCTCCTCTTTCGTACGTTACTTCAGGTGTACCACGAGGCAGCGTTCTTGGGCCATTTCTATTTCTAATATATATTAATGACTTACCCGATAACATATCCTCACATGTGCGCATTTTTGCGGACGACGGCATTCTTTATCGTTCCATCAAGTGTGTCGATGATCATACAATCCCCCCAAAAGATCTAGAACTTATTTCTCTTAGGTGTAACACTTGGCTAATGAAGCTTAACGTTTCCAATGTAAAATTATCTCTTTTAGACGCAAGCCTACTAAATCTACGTTTCTTTTATGACATAAATAACATCACAATTCTGCATGACACTCAATATAAATATCTTCGTGTTAACCTAACTCTGACTTTTTCGTGTCAACGCACGTTGCGTACATATGCGCCAATGCTTCGAGATCATTAGGGTACATAAGATGCAAGTTGCATAATTCTACTAAAGACATTCGTAAACTAGTTTTTCTAACATTCGTTCGACCTCAGCTTGAATATGCCGCATCCGTCTGGTCTCCCCATCAGAAATACTTCATCAACCAACTCGAATCTATTCAGAATAGGGCTGCGCGTTTTATTTCACGTTGTTATTACTATAACAAAAGCATAACACAAATTAAACTCGACTCTCTCACTACAGCCCTTGCATGATCGTCGTGATATAGCCCTGCTATCATTATTTCATAAATATGTCCATAATACAGCGCCATCAGTTCTGCCTCTTGAAACTCCTCATTACAGGTCACACTGGTTGTACAATCAGTTCAATTTCATGCGTATCTACGGAAAGACAAATCCATTTAACTACTTCTTCCAAGAGCCATTCGCCTTTGGAACATTCTTCCTAACGCCATCGCTTATGGGAATGACCGGGAAAATTTCCGGCATCTTCTAACAACGCATTTTTCAATCTCTACATAACCTAACGTTTTACTTTTTTTTGCCTTTCCCGTTTATTTTTGTGCTACTATCCCTTGATTACTGTTTTGTTAACGCCATATATGGCCCGCTCGCTCTGTAATTCTATTGATTATATTTTACTTAGTGAAAGTTTCTTGTTTAGCCACCTCTCGCGTTCAAAAGCATTCGGTTTGTCCATTGTACAATTTTAACACCACATCACTGTATGTTAGCGTATTTCTTACACTGTATTTTTTGTATATGTACTCACATATGTATTCTAATTATTGTATATTATAATCTTTGAGTTTGCTCTCCCCCTTACACTATGCCTCTAGGGGCCAGTAACATATATTCAAATAAATAAATAAATAAATAAATAAATAAATAACGAAAAGGCGTTTGATTCAGTAGAAATACCAACAGTCATAGCGGCATTACGTTATCAAGGAGTACAGAGTGCTTACGTAAATACCTTGGAAAATATCTACAGAGATTCCACAGCTGCCTTAATTCTATACAAGAAACCCAGGAAGATACATATAAAGAAAAGGATGAGACAAGGAGACACAATCTCTCCAATACTATTCACTGCGTGCTTGGAAGTCGTATTCAAGCTACTAAACTGGGAAGGCTTAAAAGTAAAGATCGACGGCGGATAGCTCAGCAACCTTCGCTTTGCTGATGACATTGTTCTATTCAGCAACAATGCACACGAGTTACAACAAACGATTGAGGACATTAACAGAGAGAGTGTAAGAGTGGGGTTGAAGATTAATATGCAGAAGACAAAGATAATGATAAATGGCCGGGCAAAGGAATAAGAGTTCACGATCGCCAGTCGGCCTCTAGAGTCTCTGAAGGATTATGTTTACCTAGGTCAATTACTCGCAGGGGACCCTGATCATGAGGAGGAAATTCACAGAAGAATAAAAATGGGTTGGATCGCATACGGCAGACATTGCCAGCTCCTGACTGGAAGCTTACCATTATCATTGAAAAGGAAAGTGTACAATCAGTGCATTTTACCAGTGCTGACATATGGGGCAGAGACTTGGAGACTGACAAAAAAGCTTGAGAACAAGTTAAGGACCGCGCAAAGGGCGATGGAACTAAAATTGCTAGGCATAATGTTAAGAGACAGAAAGAAAGCGGTTTGAATCAGAGAGCAAACGGGTACAGAGGATATTCTAATTGAGATGAAGATAAAAAAATGGAGCTGGGCAGGGCATGTAATGTGCCGGTTAGATAACCGTTGGACCATTAGGGTTACATAATGGGTACCAATAGAAGGGAAACGCAATCGAGGACGACAGAAGACTAGGTGAAGCGATGAAATTAGGAAATTCGCGGGCGCTAGTTGGAATTGGTTGGCACATGACAGGGGTAATTGGAGAACGCAGGGAGAGGCCTTCGTCCTGCAGCGGACATAAAACTGGCTGATGATGATGACGATGATGATGACGATGATGATGAAATAAATAAATAAATAAATATCTCGGTTGTTTCTCATTTACAAGCTCCTCAGTTGATGTGACACCCAGTTGTTAACGGAATTACGTGTATCAAATAACGTAAATGAGACTTTTATGCCCAACGAACTCTACGCAACTAGTTGTTTAGAAATTGACAATATTGTTACGTTGAAGTAAAATAGGCGGGAAACGATATACAGGGTACGTTTAATAATCTGGGTTCAGCAAGCACTGGCCAACATGGAGGCCAGCACACAGGAGGAAAAGCACGTCATCTTCTTCAATTCAGTGACAGCTATCTTAGTCGAACTGTCACGCAGAGTAGTTCGCTGCACGTTGACAATGGGCTAAGAGAGCGCCTATGCCGTAACCACTGGCTTCTGTGCGGAGCTCAGTTGGGGTTGATGGGTCGAAGTGGGCTCAAAAGGGGGACATTATGAGGATGCTGGAGAAAGTTGGAGAAAGCGGTGGCTGGCGGAGGGCCCAAGAAAAATGGACGCCTTATTTGTGGACCTCGGTGAGGGGTCTCGCAATGACTGCCAATTTCTTTACAAACAGGCGAAAATAGGAACATAGTCCTCCAAAGCTTCGAACATCTTCGCGAACTTGCGAACAGGGAAATCTTTCACGGCTCCGATTTCGCCCTCGTCTGGTTGTACTCTAGCAGTGTCCACAGGATGGCCACGAGGTGCCGGCCAAAACGGCACTTGGGGAAATACAGCTGCAGTCCGTCCCAGCGAAACACATCAAGAACTGCCGAGAGGCGTTCAAAGTGCGTTTCTAACGCACGTGAAAACACAATTAGGTCGTCTAAGTAACACTGGTACGTGTATTATACTTCAACCCGTACAGTCCATCATTCGCTGCTGGTGACGGAAAAGGCACGACATTTAACTGGTAAAGTCCCTCAGGAGTGAGAAAAACTGTTTTCTCCTGGTCCATGGGATCCATAGAAACATTCCAATATCCGATAGTATAGAAGCAGGCAGCACCATACGGGCAATCAAGGGCATCATGAATTCATGGTATATAAAGGGCGCAGGCGTTTTTATTCCTAATGTTGTTGAGGTGGCGACAGCCTACGCAACAGTGTTTTTATTTTAATGAACCCGACATGCCCAGAGACTGGTGAATGGCGCGATAATGTCTCCGCCAGGCATTTTTTTTTTTTTTACTTCCTGCAGGAACACGTGTCGCCGAGAGACAGACGCTCGGTAGGGGCGCCGGCGAACATGGGTGACATCATCGGTGCGTATACGATGGGTGACATAAAGTCTGGCCACAAAGACTGGTTGTCAAAGTCAAATTTGTCTCGACAGGGACACGACACCGTGCTTCAGCCTTCAGGCGGAAGATCAGGGGAGATCAAACAGAGTCTAAATTTGGCGGCTGGTCACAAATTGCCCACGTCGGCGTACCGTCCTGATGGCAGGCAGCAACCAGTACGAAAGCTTATACCTGGCAGCGTTGCAACGCGGAGCGGTGGGCGACAGAACATCTCCGTGGAAGCACTTGCTTCCAAGGGGATTATGAAAGGCGGTAGGCAGGTTTTATAATTTGGTATGGTCATTACTGCATGAGGAACAGCGACATCGTGCATGAGCAGGACGTCAATAGGGAGCGTCATGAAGTAGTCGCCATCTGAAACAGCTGGCGAACACAATAAATCGATATACGTCGCTCTTTTAGACGGCAAGCGAACGAAGTCGTTGCAGTGTGAGCGGCTCGGTGGTGGGCCAATGGACTCAGAAAGTAGAAGCAGTTCGAGGCGGAGAACAACGGCGGAGCACAACGGCAGAGCATCCGAAAAGAGCAAAATGAGCAGAAAGAAGATCAAGTCCAATTATGAAGTAGTGGGGTCACTGTGTCAGAACGGTGGAAAAGAACCACGCACCACACGGTGACCGGCGACGGTAACCCGGGTAGTACACACGCCAAGGACAGCGACTGCTCCTCTATCGGCAATGCGTATGACTCAGGTCCTGGCATAAGAAGCTTCTTCAGGTGACTGCGAAAACTAGTACTCATAAGAGAGATGTGTGCCCCTGTATCAATCAAAGCGCCGACAGTGACGCCGTCAACGTGGACGTCAAGAATGTTCCACTGAGCACTCAAGGACAACAAAGGTTTTGGAGATTCTGTCCCGGTTGCGACAAATGCGCTTTAGTCCCTCCGTATGTCTGCTCCCTTGCCCGTAATCTTTCTCTGGTGGAGGACGACTTTCTCCAAAGACTTCGAGCTGGGGCCGCCCTTCCGACACCTGGGCCTATCGGGTCCAACGCGTGAAGGTCCCGTGAACTGTCCCAAGTTTTCTGCCCCATAATTTACACAGGACATTCCGCACCTGCTATGGCCCTGTCCAGGAACGATGGCTACACGAAAGATAATTCTCAAAGTCGCCAAACTACGGACTAGACAAGCAGTAACGCGCGTTGCCTTATGCACAATAAATCGAACTCACTACGCCTCACCATCCCAGGAATGACGAAGAAGGCTAACATGCCGTCGTTTGCCCTTAAGCAGGCCACATTAGAACTTTTACATGAGGTGCACAGCGGCCGCGTACACGTTTACATCGATGACTCAGTCAAATCTGCAAGTTCATCTGCTGCTGTGGTGATACCAACAAGATCCGTCAAAATACAGCTAAAAATGTCACATGTATCATCAACGACAGCTGCTGAACTGGTAGCCTTGCGTGCGGCTCTTCATTTCATTCAGGAGGAACCACCCCATGCATGGTCAGTCTTCTGCGATTCCAAGGCAGCCCTACAGAGTGTACTCTCAGCACTGTGCCATGGATCATATGAACAGCTCGTCGCAGAGATCAGAGAAGTACACCATCGCATAGTTGACGAAGGACAGGATGTAATATATCAGTGGTTGCCTAGTCACTGTGGCATACATGGCAATGATCGAGCAGACGCAGCTGCCCGATCTGTACATGACGGCGTCAACTGCGTTGCCATTCCTCTTTCGAGAGCCGACGCAGCGAAAGAACTTGCCGTACTTGCACACGACCTGACATTAGCTCAGTGGAATTCATCCGATTTCACAAGTGCACGCCTTCATACATCATCATCATCATCATCATCAGCCTGGTTATGCCCACTGCAGGGCAAAGGCCTCTCCCATACTTCTCCAACTACCCCGGTCATGTACTAATTGTGGCCATGTTGTCCCTGCAAACTTCTTAATCTCGTCCGCCCACCTAACTTTCTGCCGCCCTCTGCTACGCTTCCCTTCCATTGGAATCCATTCCGTAACTCTTAATGACGATCGGTTATCTTCCCTCCTCATTACGTGTCCTGCCCATGCCCATTTCTTTTTCTTGATTTCAACTAAGATATCATTAACTCGCGTTTGTTCCCTCACCCAATCTGCTCTTTTCTTATCCCTTAACGTTACACCTATCATTCTTCTTTCCATAGCTCGTTGCGTCGTACTCAATTTAAGTAGAACCCTTTTCGTAAGCCTCCAGGTTTCTGCCCCGTACGTGAGTACTGGTAAGACACAGCTGTTATAAACTTTTCTCTTGAGGGATAATGGCAACCTGCTGTTCATGATCAGAGAATGCCTGCCAAACGCACCCCAGCCCATTGTTATTCTTCTGATTATTTCAGTCTCATGATCTCATGATCTCAGGATCTCATACCCTGGACCCTAATTTACAACTCCGTATTCCGCCCGAGCTTCCACGACGCGACTGCACCCTTCTAGTTCGTCTATGGCTTGTAGTAGCATTTTCAAATGCGTACTCTTTTCTTATCGGAATGTCCAACAGCCCACTTTGTGACTTCTGCGGGTGCAATGAAACAATCGTGCACCTTCTTTATCAGTGCTCTCGTTTCAACCCGCAAAGAGCAGTCCTCTCCGCCACCCTAGACAAACTGGACAAGCGTCCAATGACAGAAAACAAGATACTTGGAAACTGGCCTACGCGAACATCAGCGCGATCGGCTATGAAGGCGCTGCTGCGGTATTTAAAAGACACTGGACTTTCTGACAGATTGTGACTTCACTGTGTGACGCAGGATTGTACGGTGACACTGCATAACGCTAGGAAAGCCTTTGCGGGCTGCGTGACAGTGCCCACAGAAACCGTTTGTGCGTACGTGCGTGTGTGTGTGTAGGGGTTTTTTTCTTCTTTTTTTAAAATCCTCCCTCTCACCTATCGCATCTTCTTGCCCCTCCCCCAGTACAGGGTAGCCAACTGGAGATAATCTCTGGTTAACCGCCCTGTCTTTCCTTTGCCTTTCTCTCCCTCTCTCTCTCACTACTTCAATTCTTACAATACAAATACCCCCCATGCCGCAGGGCATGATGTTCGAACAACAACAACAAAAAAAAAAGCGGTGTCAGGTTCCGTATTCAAAAAATCTACATGAGAAAGGAAAACTCTTATCCCCTCAAGAGTGTCACGAAGCCACAAAGGAAGCCCATACGTATTTCTCAGAAAAAGAGCTCACAAACCCACACGAGAACAGGCGAGTGAATTTTCTTTTGGTCTTCGAATATGTATTGTTAAATGTTTTCCATCTTCCTTCTGTCGTCATCGTCACCCATCTTTCTCTTTTTTCTTCCCTCTTCCCTTACCCCCAGCGCAGTGTAACTGGCCAGAGGAATGTACCTCACGCCGACGTCTCTGCATTTCGTATCATTAAACTTTTTTTCTCGCTCTCATATATATACGCCAGGGTGGACAACAATTTCTTCCTTTCATGTCACTGCACCTAGCGGATTTCCGCAGAACTGATTTGCAATGCTTCCAAACAAGTTCACACGCTTGAGAGGTTCGTAAGAAATAGCGCCAGCCAATCGTGACAGCGAACACATTAGCGAAGGCGGCCAGCCAATCACCAAAAGCGTTTACGAAAGAAAAGCTTCGTGTATTCGGCTCTCGCTGTGCTAATTCAGCAAAAAGCAATTCAACTGCCATATATAATTGCCAGGATGGTATGTGTCCTGCTTAAAGTGGCGTAAGCCACCATCTGATTATAATCCACCCCGTGTCCATAAGAAAGTGTGAGCATGAGAAGTCTCATTGTTACATCCCCATCGACAGTAATATCGTCGTTTCTTTTCGCCCACGATTCATCATTCCCATCAGGGCGCGGCACGATCTCGATAAAAGGTTGAAGTTTTCGAGGAACAACCGTCGAATCGCCACGGGTTCGCAGCACCCAGTGTGTTGTATGTAATATTCGTACGGCAAGGCATAACGACCGCTCATAACAAGAATACAACGAATCAAATTTCGAATATTTTCTAACTTGAATGGTGAAGTTGTAAGCACTGCATCTGTTGAAAAGCAAGAAGAAATACAGGGTCAAGACACGCAAACTACTCTATTTCGTTATTGAAGTGCAGAATGACTGCGGATGAGTATTACGTCTAAAATAACGGTAAATTGGAATGAAAGTTAACGAGAAGAACTTGCCGCCGCTGAGAGTCGATGTGATATGGATCTGTGACGATGGTCATTACATGGGCTTTCTTTCCACTGGGAGCTGTACATGTGATCCTTAATGTACGATGCAAATCAAGCATGTCATGCATGTTTATTATTATTATTATTATTATTATTATTATTACATGTGATGAAAATGTCAGCTTAAATCCAGCTTCATTTTTTATGCTCAGCTAACTCTGCCACGATCATCCGAAAAAAAGTCACACTCAGCAGGCGCTTGCAAACGCCCAGCCCAACCACATCTTCGTTGGCGGGCGCGTTGCTTCAAACCGCGGCAATAATTGCGAACGTTTGTTCCCCGCACACAGCTAGTCGTAAACATGAACTGGGAACCAGGGAAAATCCAAATCTCGTTCCAATACGTGGCCGATCTTGTCATTCTGTCGCCTTAATTGTAGGCAGGACTATTAATTATAGGCGAGGGTGATCGACGCCGAGGCAGATGTCAGCTATAAAAAGCTGCTTCGCGAGTCATTTGCCCTCGTGACGTTTAAAGCAATTCAGTCTGACTTTTCGAAGTCGTGAGTTAGTAGGAACGTAAATCTCAGCTACGTCTTCGCACGCTGCGTCCATCGGAAATCACATTAGATCATCTGCAGCGAACGAGACAACAGCGAAGTCAGGGTCGCGGAGCAAAGATGCGATGGTCGCTTGCGACAGCTGCGGCTGCCCAAACAACGCAGACCGTGCTGGATGCTTTCACAAATCCAAGCGGGTTAAAGGCCCCGAGTAACCAAGCGCAAGGCGTGCGCTCGCGTGGGCGCAGCTGGTCACGCGTCTGCGCCAGCAAGCCAGTCCCTCTGCGCGACGTTGGCTGAGGCCCATAGCCTCTCCTGAGGATGGTGTGAGAGAGTGGCCGAAGTCTCGGCTCCTCCAGAGAAACACCATGTTGCAGCAAGACCACGGACAATGCCACTTCAAAATCCTATAATGTACAAGCATACATTGGACACTGTACAATTTCGCCATAATGTCTAATTTCGCCATGTTTAGTTTTTGAATAATTCAGGAAGGCCGTGGCGACCTACGAACCAATCAGAGCACGCAACATGACTAATTTGACAAGGTGAAATGAGAATAGCAGTGACGAGTCGCGCAGACTTAGAGTAACAGTGGCGAAGTCGAAAGGATCGTACGGACCCTCACGTAATAAACTAACAACGTGAGCACTGCCATTGCGCCATGTGCCTGATACCGGGGACAAGGGTAACGGGAACATTTGGCAAATAAATAGTAATGGTTACGCACGGAAATGGTCAACAAGCGAGTGTGCGCACACTGGTGTGAGGACGACATCATGCGAGTTATCTTACAGAAGTTATTGTGCATATTTCGCCGTCAGGTAAACGACCTCATTTCGCTCATGCCATTGCCTCTTGCACGCACTTTGTGGTGGTCTAAAAAATTTTACAAAGATACGCCGCAGTATGTGCGAACCTCACGCGTCTGGAATGGTGGCGCCGTCTGTGAGTGCCAAAATGTACCACTGCGTACCAGTGGGCTATGGCGGCAATATTTAAACAGTATTCATCTTCAAAATAACGGACGGAAAAAACTTTAATGGGAAAAGGACCTGCGAGGTTGCCAGCCCGGGCTCGGGATAACTATCGACGAGTCAGTAGGTGCGGTTTCCAATACTACATCCAGCAATGCGAAGCAAACCATCTGTATTGGCCACTGTATATACAGGGTGTCCCAGCTAACTTTAGCCAGAGGTTAAAATATGCAAATGCCACGTAGCTGGACAGAACAAAAGCAATGTTGTTTGCCGTCGCTTGGAGATACTCAAATTATTTTTTGCATTCCACCTAATTAGATAATTAGTTTTAATTAATTAATTAGTCATCTCAAATATTATAATTACATGAAAGATGTCAATGAGAAAATTGTAGAGCGACATGAAAGACTCCCGATACAGCTTTCTGTTGCTCAATACGTGCTACATAAAAGTGTTTTTCCGAGCCTGAAAGAAGCCCGCGAATACACGCAAAGTGCCTCGAGCGGCCAGTCGCGCGGCAGTTTTGCGTTCATTTGCGGGCTTCTTTCACGCTCGGAAAAACACTTTTATGTAGCACGTATTGAGCAAGAGAAAGCTGTATCGGGAGTTTTTCATTTCATATCATATCGTCGTCGTCGACGTTGTCATCATCATCATCATCATCATCATCATCATCGCCATCATATTTTATGTACACTGCAGGACGAAGGCCTCTCCCTGCGATCTCCAATTACCCCTATCCTGCGCCAACCGATTCAAACTAGTACCCGCGAGTTTCCTCATTTCATCGCACCTCTTACACTTCTGCCGTCCTCTACTGCGCTTCCCTTCTCTTGGTACCCATTCTGTAACTATAATGGTCCAGCGGTTATCTAACTGCGCATTGCATGACCTGCCAAGCGCCATTTTATTCCCACTTAATGTCAATTAGAATATCGGCTATAACCGTTTGCACTCTGATCGTCATGGCGATGACAAGCCCGTGTAATAATAGGTGCACATGTGGAATGACAGCGAGCTTTTTCTTGTTTCTTTCGATGGTTTGCGCAACTTATTACCCTTGACGGTTGCTATTAGTCTGTTAGATGCGTTGATAATGACATGACTATTATCAGGCAATTATCAGCAGATTATCAGGCTGGAGAAAAGCAACTTTCCAGATATGCACCCATTATCGCACGGACTAAAGAATGTAGGCTAGTGGTACGGAGTGTAAACTGCATTTCCGGCCTCGAAAAACTTTCAAAAGCTTGCACCCAGGTGTGAAAAAGAAGCGAAACTGCATCTTCCGCACGTCAAATTGTATGCCAAGTGTGTTCCTACATTCCTTGTAATGCAGGCATAGTTTACCGGATACCCTTGTCGCGCCGAAAATATTACGTGAGGCAGAGTGGAAGGTGCGCCAACATTTTCTTAAGCTGGGTTGACCGTCACGGTGAACCCAGCTTAAGAAAATGTTGCTCAGCACTGGAGCCACCCTTGAGCAAATACCGATACCAAAATTTTGGACATACGGATTATTCCCCCAAGCAACAAAAGTTGACGCAAGATAAAAGGACAAAAGCTCCAGAATTGGTCCCACAGAAATGCCGCAGTCGCTCCTGAAACGGATCTTATTACTGTCATAAGTTATCATTTTTGACGCACGCCATTAAAAGGTCATGAGGCATACGCGTCCAGTGGGTGCCTCGAGCAGCCCTGCCGGGTCTTCTTGAAGCAGATATGGCAACCCACCCACAGATTACAACATACCCACTTCCACATTTTCCTGAAGACGCCTGTGGACGACTGATCCGGGAAAAGGAAAACCTCCGACGTACCACGCGAGCTCTCATACCTCCGTGTGGGTCAGACCTCCCTGGTGGGTTAACCCGCCGAGAGGAGGTTACGTTAAGGAGGCTACGTGCCGGGGTCGCGCTCACCCCGTCTGTGACCGCTCTCTGGCCACAACAGTACCATGGTCCTTACGGCTCATCGTGCCCATTTTGCAACACAGGAATCCAAAATGTGACAGTGACACACCTATTATGGACGTGCCCAGGACTTCATCTAAGCCGTCTCCGCCACCTCCGGGCAACAGGCCTTCGGCCTGGCCGCCCACCCGACCTTGAACGTTGGATTCATGGACCCCATCATCGTTCACTCCTAGATTTCTTGCACGAGTCGAATCTGTTCGTGTATTTTTAACATATTTTGTATTATGCCTAAGGGCATGCTTTCGAATTTAAAAAAAAAAAAAGTCATGAGGAAGAGAATAGAAGAGGCCCTGAACGTATATATGCTAAAAGTACTGTACGTGCCCGGGTTGTAATCTAAAACAAAAGAAAGAAAACGTCGCAGTTTCGTGCGAAAGGCGCGTGAATCATCGGTTGCGATAGCAAGTTAGTAGACAGCTATACGAAGTAAGGATAGTAGCTTTATCGGCCGTATAAACTTGGAAACATTCGCTGATTAACTAAATTAACAAGCACGGTGTCAGCTCGCGCAGCTGGCAAGCACGAACACATCCCACTCAATGACCACTGTCGCTGTCAAAAAACGTTCGCGCAAGGAAGCGTGGCAGCAGCAGCGAGCGAAGTTACCTTCGTGCTGCCTATCGCTTCAATGCAAACGGAACGGCGAGAACACAGCACGCACAAAGGTATGAGCCGTCTGCAGATCGCTTTGAAAATAGGGCGCTCGCGGCCGCGCAAAGTACGCAGTTGCTACCGGAATAGACGCATCCCCCCTCCCTCCTTCCCGCGCTGCCTCCTGCTTTCCTCCTTTGCGCGCGCGAGATTGAGCCGCGATCGTCGGTTCTTCTTGCGCGCTGTCGCGAAATACGC
Organism: Dermacentor andersoni; assembly: GCF_023375885.2. Classification (NCBI taxonomy): domain Eukaryota; kingdom Metazoa; phylum Arthropoda; class Arachnida; order Ixodida; family Ixodidae; genus Dermacentor; species Dermacentor andersoni. The sequence continues at coordinate 70,147,281 of NC_092814.1, forward strand.
AGTTGCTACCGGGGAATAACGCCGGCTTCTCCCTCCCATCCGTCCACGGCCTCTCGCGCGATGGATGACGGCGCGTTGCCTCTCGGCTTTCCTTCGAACTTTCCCCCCTTGCGCCTGCCAGATTGAGCCGCGGTCGTGGGCTCCCTTCGCAAGCTTTCACTCGCACATGCAGCATATACGGCGCGTGGCGACGGCGCTTTCGACCTTGGACATTATACAGAACATCACGGCGAGGCCAGCGGCAAAAATGCACTTGGATTGTCCATATAGTTGCTATCGCAATAAAAGAGACTACTTGGTGTGAATTATTGACTAGGAAAAGATCCAAAATTGTTAAAGATTCCCAATGCTTTTGCAAATAGCCTAGAAACAGCGTGCTTCCAGAGTCGCGCTCCGAGACTATAGGTCTGAAAGGCTCGTCTGGTTCGTGGGTCTTTGCAGTAAAACTAAATCATATCACTGAACTGTAAAAATAACCCTGCTGTACTACGTATGTTGAAGTGATGAAATTGTGCAATGTAGTCAACTCTCGAATGTCCGAAGAGGATAAAGTTGGACGTTTGTTGGAAGGAGTAGCTGACGACGTTTACATTTTTTTTTTTTTTTTTGATCGGCAAACAAAGCTTGAATTTCGTGTCTGACGTCATCCGTCACTGCAGAACCTTTGAGACGCTGAAAATACGGATAGCATCGAAGTTTGGTCGCTTGGCTAACGTCGCAACGCAAGTGGGGATACGAGCTCGTGCATTGACTTTCCGTCAACCATACAGCAGATTGTTCGCGAGGGGTTGCTCTGCCGAGATTTCCCGTCGCCCGCCCGATATCACAAGTGCGTACTCCCCACACGAGATGACATACACGGCCGTTCCGACCGCGTGGCAACCAACGGTTCACGCAGAGACTGTTGCAACCCCACAGTCAACAGGGACCAGGAGTTACCAGAATTCTGACTACAAACGCGCTTGCCGCATTCACTCTTCCCAGCGGCCGATGCCTATTCTTGATGAATGTTATTCACCTGCTGGATATGCGATGGACACCAACGTGCCCGACTACATTGAGGAGCAACGAAATTTTCGGCATCTGCCAGTATATTTACAATGCGGTGTCGCGGGCCATATAGCGAGGTTTTGCAATCGTCGCCCAACACCGTGGAATGGTCGATCCAGGTTTCCTACGTGGGCTACATTTCCTGTGAGGACAACTCAACTGCCGTATGCCATCTATTGGTCAGCTAGCACTCCTCCTGGCAAGGATTACTGGCATAGAAGCTTTCGGAGCCGCTCGCCGCCATCTGAGAGCCAGTCTGGCGCCAGCAACACCTTCTCATGCCCCCCGTTTACCTCGATCTCCATCGCTACTGCGCCGCTCCGCCTCACTTTCGCAACCGGAAAGCTAGCTAGCGCGGCCGATGGGGGCGAGGTCGCTCGACACACGCTATCGACAGAACCCCCTCCCCCCGCGCAGTTTTATTGCGAGAGCAATAATATGGACACTCCAGGCGCATTTTTGCCGTCGCCGTGATGTTCTGTGTAAAGTCCATGGGCGGCAACACTGCCACCGCGCGTCGTATGCTGTATGTGCGAGTGAAAGCACGCGAGGGAAACCGACGATCGCGGCTCAATGTGGCGCGCGCGGACGAAGAAAGCGGAGATCAAACGCATCGTTTTCCGTCGCGCGAAAGGCCGAGGGGCAATGGGAGGGAGGGGGGGGGCGGCTCCGGCAGCAACTGCACATTTCGCTACCGGGCGCAAGAACTGGCGATCGCGGCCCAATCTTGCGCGCCATATATGGAGCCAAGCGGCGAGGCAGCGCGGCTTCGACTCCGCCAACAAGTGCGTACGTACTTTGCATGGACGCGCGCGGTCGCGCGCACTGTATCTTGAAAGTGATCTGCATGCGGCTCATACTTTTGTGCGCGCTGTGTTCTCGCCGCTCTTGCGTTGAAGCGATAGACTACTTGCTGCTCGCTGCTATTGCCGCGTTTGCTCACACCAGCGCTTTGACAGCAAGTGTCCGCGCTCATCGAGTGTGATGTGTTCACGTTTGCTCGTACGCGGTGACACCGTGCTTGTTAATTCAGTAAGTAAGCGAATGTTTCCAAGTTTATACAGCCGATAAATCTGCTATCGTTACTTCCTATAGCTGTGCACTAATTTGCCATGGCAATCGATGCTTCGCCTTCCGGGCGAAACTGCGACTTTTTTATGATTGCGAAAAAAGTGCATGTGGACATTGATGGTGTTTCTTCAATGGCTTTAGTGCTTACTGGAGCAGCTATGTCTTTAATGAGTGCCGCATTTAACGGTCTTTTAGGGTGCAAAGTTGTAATTCGGTGGGACAAGGCTGCAACATTTTGTGGAGACCGTGGCGAGTCATTGCAGCCTATGTGTGTGCACTGCCGAAGTATACCCTTAATTGGATGTTCAGTTTTGGCGACGTAATTCGTAGTTATTCACCGATAGACGCAAGTGATTTTGGGCATTGACTTTTTCCGACAGTGTGGTGCGACCGTCGACTGCCGCAAAGGAGTTTTCGTCAATGGCTATGTTCTGTCCGGGCTCTTACAGGAGACGTGTCATCATCATCATGAGCCTATGATGATCATCATAGGCTGATGATGATCGTGCATTGATGTAGGCTGATGATCATCAGCCTACATGTCAGTGTAGAATTCTTCCGCTGCTTTTACGTGCTATATCTTCGAGATCGCTAATGATGTTACCTTGCCTATCTTTCAGTGCATACATCTTGGTTTGTCCGATGCCCAATTTCCTTCTTACTGTTTTCAGGCTGCGTTCATGTTTTACTGCTTCCTCAGTCTTTCTCACGTTATAAGTTCGAATATCCCTTATTTTCTCCTTGTTGATTAGTTTTGACAGTTCCGCGAAATCTATCTGATCTCTTGAGTTGGACACTTTCATTCTTTGTCGTTTTTTTATTGGGTCCTTTGTTACTTGGCAGAGCTGTTACAGCGAGCACCACGGCGTCGAAGCACAAACGGAGCACAAGGCGCCTTCATCCCCCGGCGCTCGCTTCCCACGCGGCGACAAACAATTTCGCCTATTTCACAGATGCCCCCTACGATTGTGCGTAGAACGCGCACCGCGGAAGCTGCCGCGCGGCACTTATTTTAGTACTGTGGGAGGGATCCGTCCTGGACCAATTTTTCGCGGCTTGCCGCGTGCCGCGGACGGAAGCCAATGAGAACGGCCCGTTCAGTGGCGCGCGCACGGTAACTGCTGTCATGGAGACCCTCGATTCGCACACGGGTCTGGTGTCCGCCGGACGACTCGTTTTGCACAATCCTCTGCTCATGTCAGCTCTCGTTCGCACTTGTTTTGGTTGTCATGGCTTGCGACTGTTTTTACAACGATGAGTCTAAACCTAGACGTTCCGATGGAATGGCTTCTGAAGACAGTGCGCCATAGTCGATTATGTTCGACAAGACGGACCTTGAATACAAGGACGAGGAGCAGACAACCAGCACCCCATTCTCAATGCCCTTTGAACGCGGCGACGCCGCAACAGGAGCAAGCACACCAACATGATTATGATCACAGTGGCAACGACGTCATCACCACCTGGAACGACGCATTGAAAACGAAGACCGAAGAACGTAGACACAGCACCGATCTGTCAGCAGATGAAGGAAAAAAAAAAGAAATCGCAGTTTCGCCTGACAGGCGAAGCATCGACTGCGGTAGCAAATTAGTGGACAACTATACAAAGTAAGGATAGTAGGTTTATCGGCCGTACAACGTTGTAAAAATGGGCGTACTAACTAAATTAACAAGCATGGTGTCACGCGCCCACAAACAAACATGAACACAACTCACTCCACTGCGGGAACTCGCTGTCAAAACGCTGGAGTATAGGAAGCGCGGCAGCAGCAGCGTGCGGTGGGCTCCGTACCCGTCGTAGATGGCGTTCAACATACAGCTACGATACAGCCGCCCTGGCGGGCGCGCGGCCGCTCGGAGTAGAACCCCCCCCCCCCCCCCCCCCCCTGCGAGCCTGGCGCGCTATCGCCCCACTTTCCTCCGTTGCCTGCGCGAGCTTGAGCCGCGATCGCCGGCTCACCCTCACACGCTTTCACATACAGCGTACGGCGACGACTTTATCGCTCTAGCACTTTACACGGAACCTCACCGCGACGCCGACGGCAGAAGTGCGCCTGGTGCGTCCACGTAACTGATATCTACACTCTACTGCTATCACAAAAAAAAAAAAAAAATCGCGTGACATCTCGCATCTACACGCAACATTTTCGTGCTGTTACGTGACTGCCGCAGCTGCGCACCGCCAGTCATATTGACCCTTTTCGCGGAGTAGCTTGTTCTTGAGAAACGAGATGGCGCTTTCGGCGGCGCCGCACTAAAGTCCCTCAATAAATTATAGAGGGACCTTACGCCGCACTAGAGTTACTGTATATGTTACCAAACATAGCATATACAGTAACTCTACGCCGCACTTCGCCTCAGCGACAGCGCACTAATACGAAGCCATTTCACCTTGCTTCTGTGCGATTAGCAGTCGGAAATGCAAGTGAGTTTTCGCTAACGCACTGTGCTCCAAACATGCCGATTGAATCATGTGGATTATAGACGTGTGCAATAGCCGGCTGCGAAAATAGTGACAGGCACATTAACAAATGGAATGAAGCTGTGTAGCCAAGTTCGCGGATCGTTGCTGCAACTGTCCGTGTTACCGGCACTTACGAGATGTACGGCTTTCTTCGAGGATACAGAAATTTACTCATCCGCCAGCCTAGTATCGCTAACTTTCAAAGAAAGTACTTCAGCCCCGGAACGGTTGGCAAGTGAATACCGCTCGTTAAACAATGACAAAGGGAGTAGCGCCGCTTCCTGTCGTAGTACGTCTCACGCACAGTATCTACACACGTCTACCACAACTGGCACAGAATCTCTTACGTCCACTCTATCGCTAACGTGTCAATAAGTGAATGGGCGCACACTTGAATATATACACGCACAATAAATGACTACATTGATAGCGCACGAATGCTCGAAGCTGAATGTTTCGTGACGGTCCACAAGAGTAAGCGAGTTACCAGCGATAATACATCTTTGCTACAAGGTATTACAATGTACAAAACTGCTACGTTTCAAGCCTTCCGCGTAGCAAGAACAAATCTATCGGAACTGAGCACACCCGCGAGCGATTAGGCAGAAATAAGATAGTGACCGCACCAAGAAAATTTACTGAGTTAGTAATGTGACAAGCCGCTGCTTCAAAATATTTACCAAATAATGAACGAAGAGCAACACACACTAATCCCGATTCGATTCATGAGCGGAAAGTTCGGATAGCTTAGAATACATATTTATCCTCGCTTTTAAAGCCAGCACCACATACGCTGCTCGCGCCGTTTGGACATAGCTTAATCAGCTTACAAAGCCCTTTTGCACGTTCTTTGAAGCTGTGGACAAAGCTTCGCGTCGTCCACCCGAAACAGAGGTTTGCTAAGCCGCACCGCGTCATACACACCCATTGTAAACGCGGAGGCAACGGAGGCTAGCAATGCACGCGTCACCACGTGATCACAGATGGCTGCGCCTATGGGATCGCCGCGAAAAGCGTTAATAAAGCGAGGTACACCAGGGAAGAAGCATGTGCTTGCTGCGGTAGAGCTAGGGAAACGAAGACACACGTCTTATTAGGATGTGTAGATATCTATCCAGCTGCCGGTTTAAGCACCTCTGGCCTCCTTGAAGCCCTTGGGCTCAGGGATAGCAGGGGGAAGTTAACATGTGTCCGCACTAGATATTAGTAAGAGGCGATTGAAGGTTTGGTGGCAGAAAAGTAGGGAGACCACAAACAACGGAGGCGTACAAAAACAACGTTCCGAGTAGTGGTTCAGAAAGTTTGATGCTGGGAATTATTTTGGGGTGATTTTCTTTTCTCTTTTCTAAAAATATAGATAGGGCATTAAGCGTGAGGCACCATGGTTCGATTTTGCGTGCGATCCGTCGTACGACCGTTCGCATCAGCAACCGCACTCAATAGGTTCTCAACAGCATCCGCCGCCGAATGGGACACCGTGTTTCGCGGGCCATCGGCTTAAACCTAACCTGGCACCCAGTCGACGCGTACTAAAGAAAACAGTGATAAAAAGCAAAATAAATAAGCGCAAAAAATATTTCCGACACCGGGAATCGAACCCGGGCCTCCTGGGTGAGAGCCAGGTATCCTAACCACTAGACCATGCCGGAGACGAGTTTGAAGGTTTAATGGACCTCTCAAATAGAATAACGGCGCCTTAGAATACTACAGTACAGGTAAGATCAAGTGTAACTAACCCCCCCCCCCCCCCCGGCGTCGAATCGCACGCCGCGCACGCGATCAACTTACGATTGCCACGTAGGTCGGACGTCCGCAGGTAATGACAGAGCCGGTAGCGTGTACGTCATGGTCACGTGGTAGACCCGCAACACAGACTGGCGTATTCTCTCATCGCTACCAATGGCGTCGGGAAAACTTAACAGACGTTGACTGCGTTGATAGGCGCTTTATTACGAGCTGCGCACGCATCGCACCGGCGGTCCGCCACGGAATAGACGGCCGGCGAGCTAGGCCTATACCGTCTCCCAGCGATCGCAAGCTCGCCTGCTTGCTCGTTCGCTCCCATCGGCGTCGATAAAATCAAACGATTCCGTACACGTTAGGCGCTTGGGTATACGAGCTGCATGCGATCGTGTCGCAAGCGCCACCGGTGTCGGATTCGACAGCCGAGCGAGCTATGCCTGCCGGCTCCAAGCCATCGGCAGGTGCCAACGGAGCCGACATACAAACGCGGCCTGGCGGAAACACGCCTACGGTGTTCGCATAGACGTGTTTATATTGTCACCGAGTTAGCAGTGCCAACACGTTTTCATTCACTTTCTTTGCGTAAGTTACGCAGTATTCAGAGCATCCATGCAGGGGCGCCGGTTCTGGGCGGAGGGCCGCTAGCTCATTCGTACCATGTGTCCCGAATCGTCGTATGCGGAAAGTCGGACACGACGCACCGTACGACAGACCTCACGTAAAATCGCAACATGTGTCTCGCCAATTGCGTTTTTCCGGCTTAGATTTTCCTAGGGTGCCTCAATGCGCACGAAGCGACAGGCGAGGAGGACATCGAAGCATCCTAGTCCTTCCCCCAGTGTGGTTAGTGCCAACCACTGACCTCCACTAGTGGAGGTCAGTCCTGCCAACCTCTCCCTCATACAGAACCCAGTGCGGCTAGGGCTTTCTCAGCGGTAAAAACCGCACGGTATTCAGATAGCTCACTGTGGCAAGGGGAGCGTTCTCGCATTCTCCCCTTGCGACAGCTATGGGGAACCAGCGCTGGAGTTTTCACGACGCCTGCAGCGCTGCCCTGGCGGTCAGAACGTACACAATGCAGACGCTCCCGCGGACGAAAATTGCTGCTGGTAGCGGCGTTGCGTGCACTGAAAGTCGAAGGAAAACAAAAGGACGCCGACGGCACTGTTGCGTATACAAGTGTCACAACTACGTCGGAATGAGGGAGGATGTATCCTTCTGCGTCTTTCCATCTAAACCCTACGAACAAGAACGGAAACGGCATTGCATCCAATCAGTCAGGCGATCGGAGTAAGTTCCCGTCTTGTCGCCCTGTCAAGCGGTGTCGGGCTGGTTTCTAGATCGAATTTCGCGTGTGTGCTTGGTTTATTCGATAGTGACGACGGTCAGCCGTGGCAGCCAGTGCCAAACAGCAGAACCTGCAGTCGGCATTTCGTCGGAAACAAAATGAACAAAATAGCATGCACCATCCGGCATGTGTACCAACCATTTTTCCTTCGCAATACCACCGCCAAGCTCCTTCCAATGCCACCACACCAAGCGAACGATACGAACGGTAAATAGTTTCCATTCATTGCCAAGAATTGTGGGAGGGAAGCTGCCTTGTAATACGAGTTGTGTGTGCATTCTGCCGGCGCACGCGCGACTAAGCCGCCTATGTTTTTAAAAATGCGGATGAGGACTCGGCGCTGAGACCATCCGGTAAATTTATGTAATTAGTTCTAAATGTAGCCAGGGTTGTTACGGATCAAGCAGCGGAGCACTCAAACCTTTGCTTGCCCGAGTCAGCTGATGCGATAAACCTTTCTTCTCCATTGACTGCGGTGGCCAAGTAACATCAGAATTTCTTATAGGCCAACTAATACTTCCGAAACCATAGCGCAGCAAGACCGGCGCCGTAGCTACTGGATTTGCGAGGCAGGCTGCCACACAAGCATGGGAACGGCACACGGCGCAACCGTTAAATAAACGCACGTGCTCGCCGCGACACTGCTAAAAATATATAAAGCTTAAAAAGCTTCTTTCGTCATTTCTTCACTTGAAGGCGCTAGCTTCTTTACGAAAATTCCACTTGAAGCGGCGCGAAAACGGAAACATGCGAACCATATGTGCGAACTATGAAACGGCCGCGGACGTGTCGTCTGGTCGAGAGGCTTGAATATGCCGAGTTTCGTCGCCAGGGCGGCGTGCAACGCACTCTTTTCGACGCGCCGCCTGTCCAGCGCTGGTTCCCCATAGCGTTTCGAGACACTGCTGTTTGAGACGCTGCACGGGGTTTTGACGTGCCCTTGGAGGAAGTGGAGTTCGAAGTACCGGTAGGGTACACATAAATACAGGTAATTACAAACATACATACTACTATACGCACCTTACACTATTTTTCCACATATTCCCCGCACCGGTCCAGACCCCATTTGTACCATTGCAGCACTAAATTTGAGATGGCCCTGTGGTAGAATTCGTCCAGCTGACTGTGGGAACCACCGTCGGAATGCTGTCTTGGCTTCTTTGTTACACGTGAATCGCTGTCCATCCAGGAACATCTTCAACGGACTGAAAACGTGGAAATCACTAGGGGCAAAGTCTCGGCTGTATGGCGGGTGGTCGAGGCTCTCCCAGTGAAATGACCGGAGCTTGTTGGCAGTTCTCATATCTATACGTTGTTGCTCTTACGCTGTGGATGTGTGAAGCACAACCGCCATCTTCATCATATAGTTAATGTATATGCTCCAAGGGGAGCATATACAGTAACACTATTCAACAACTGACAGCAGTGCCGTGCCACGGAGCTACAGGCAGATGAGGCCAGGCTGGTCCAAGAAAGGTCCACCGCTGGGAATGGATATGTTGACTTTGCATTTACAGCCGTAACTTGGCTAAAAAATAGAATATATAGGGGCAAAGATTTTCCAATTCGCTCTCGTAAAATCATTACAATGATTTTGCAAAAGCCTTACAAACAAATTAGTGATTTATTTTAGAGCGGCAATTTGTCTGCTTTAGATGTACTAGGTGCGCTTTAGTGTTGTAACATAATTTTTATAGTTCGGTTAGAGTTGTAAACTTAATACTGGAGCTTTTTTTTTTTTACTTTAAAATTTTCAACAATTGAGAAACAATGGGCAGCTTGAATAAAAATCAGCTTCCTAGAGCAACTAGATTTTAAATGTTTCTTTTAAATGCAACAAACCTCATATTCAGTTCTTTTCTTTTTCAAATTTTTTCTGCTTCTTCTTGCAGTTTAGATAGTCCGTGCTTTCATTTTTTTTTTTTTTGTTTACCACCTCCATCACACTACTTATTCTTTGTATTGCACCGTTGTTGCTTTGCGAGAGAAGTTCCGATTATCACCTTATGTAGTGTAATTGATGTGTATAGCTCTAATCTGTGTTGCATTTCTCAGAGTTTTAATACTTTACTACATACAGTTATGTTTAGCTTTTTGGTTACGTCAAGCAGATCCCTTGCATTTACCTTTTGAATTCTTGTTCTGGACATGTACTATCAGCGCCAAATGCAATGGGAACAGCGGAAACCGTAATTGAAGCTTTAGTGCATGCCATCCAGCCATCAACATCGACGGGCGCGCACATCTGGTTTGACCTCACAGGGTTCACATCGTCCCCACTGTGCGAGTGCTCTGGTATAAAATAGAATTCGGCGAGATAGTGCGGGCCGGACATGCAGCTTTCTGGCATGAAGTATTCGGAGCACACCACTTAAGTGTCTAAAGCCTGCCAGTCTTTTTGTTTCACGTTCAGCTCCCACACTTTGTGTTTCGTGGGCTCTTTTGGAAACTTGAACATCACTCTTTGCTTGCTCTGCATTCTCTGGCACCTAACCTCGTAGTTAGTAAGCGGATATTTACCTTACTTCGCATAGCTGTCTAATAATTTGCTATCGCAATCAATGCTTAGCCTTTTAAGTGAAACTGTGGCTTTTTTGAAAGCTTAGACACTAACTTAAGCACAATAAAAAACAACAGACAAGAAGAAACACATAGGACAGATATCCTGCATGTGAGCTTTTTTCAACCAACTAGCCAAGTTGTCTTAATAGCACTGAAAGTGAGTCGCACAACAAAAATGAAAAAAGAAAAAAGAACGAGGACACCTAATCATTTCTTGAGTTGTGAATGTGAAAGCATTAATGTCCAACAGAACGCTGCTGAGCGGTCCTTCGAGTTTTGCGCTTAGAGTTTTTCCTGCAGGGTATGTTATCGAGTTTTGCTGTTAAATTGGTGCGGGTTATATTTTTTGTTGTACAGTTTCTATGTTAGCATGCTGGCTGTAGACTTGACTCATTTGGACGATATTGCTGAGAAATCAAGGACGCCGCATGCCACTGATGTCCTGCACAACGAGAGACTGAGCAAGCAGCAGTGGCCACCAAGGCCGGCAGGCGCGCAGCGTCATGTTGCCTTAGCTGCTTCATCGAGGCGCGCTGGTGACGTGGCGTCACGGCAATGCCCTCTCCCCTTACGCAACATCTGGTGCGCTACCACTGCAGCAGGTGTTCCGTTTCGCCCGCTCTGCTTCACTGAGGTGCACACCTGACGAAGCATAGCAGCCAATGGGATTTAGGTGCCGTTTCGCTGCTACAGACGCTGGCTTTTTCACTAATGGGCCATTTGATGCTTTTGCATTAAAAAGAAGAAAGGGAACAAAATGGAGGCAGGACTTGAGACGTAAACGTGACGTAGTCCCTTGGCTCTGTATGGAAGAATGGAGAGAAGGAAAGTCATTTATGGATGCTAGTCGAGGCAAAAGAAGAGCGAGTCTTTGGCACTGAACCTTGCCTCGTGGCAGCATGGCAATGAGACAGTTCAATTTCTACGAACTGAATGAATTTGAAAAATGGTTGCATTAGAAAGCATCCTGGTGGCACTTTACAACCTCCAGTGTATAAACAAAATTTCCGATAGAGCCCAGTGAGGGGACCCTTCATGACCAATTAAATCATAAAGCGACGAGAACAGGTGCTTGCCTTTTTTTTCTCCCCCTTTTGTAGGTGGCTCAAGGCCCTTCTAAACAAAGTGTTTTTATTACATCAGGGAGAGCAGCCCCCATCACGTCAACACCTCTCCTTGAGCACGTTTACGTCACAAGCATCGTCTTCTTTCTCTCTCTCCTAGTATTTAAATTTTGTGCAGTGCAGTTCCAGTGACGGTTTTGCACATTCTGCCTTTTATGACAATTTCCCTTGTTTGCTGCTCCTGTCTACTTGTGCATGGCAAACGGAACCTGTAACTAGGCAGGTGAAACCTACATTTTTTAACATCTATTTCTGGAGAGTAAACTGGCTTCCCTGGAACTAAGGGTGAGTGGGCTTTCATTTAAATGTTCAGCTGTATTTGCAGTGTACATAAGTGTTAATATTTTGCACACACGATTGTCATAGCATGCTCTACGCACTGCAACTGTTTGTTTTCAATGCCAAAATTTGTTGGCCAGCCCTCTAATAGTAGTCCCCTGTATAAACTTTGAACAAAGCATCAGACATGACCTATGCACCAGAATTGTTTGTTTTCAATGCCGAAACCTGGTGGGTGGCCTTGTAATGTAGTCCCCTACATAAACTTTGCATACAGCATCAGACGAAGCTACAGCATTCATACATACTCCACATGCCCGGGCCGACAATACAAAAGCTAGAAAACTTGCACATAAAAGCTGTACAGACATCAAACACTTGCAATTCAATCTTTATTAACCAACACACGCTGGTGCACCTTAACCGTTTTGCAAGCAACAGTCAATATTTGTTTTTACTAGATTACTTCAACGCTGTCCCAATACGACAGCAAGAATAAAAAAATGCAGAAAAACAACAATAATTAGAGTGACATCAATAACTTAACACAACCTCATACGGTTAAATTTCGCAATCATAATTCCTCCCAGCTATACCTTACTGGGTAAAACCATCACTGCAGTCGACATAACTATTAAATAAGGCCAGACATGCCAGCAAAGAAAAAGAAAAAAAGATAAGAGCACACAAAATTGCAATACCCAGAATTATTCTGAATGCAGAGCACTTCACATGCACACAGAGTCTGCAGCAATTGTGTCATGTGAGTTTCGAGTAGATTGACGGCGCAACTTTCCGATGAAGGTACTTGAGAATGTAGAGTGGCAAACAGCTCACCAACGTGATCACTGTAACTTTCCACAAGAATGCAGGGGTTTGAATAAACTGGGTATCTAAAAAAAAAAGAAAGGATCTTCATATATTAACACACCAATGAAAACAAAAACAAGGTAGACAGGACAAGGCTTACTTAAATGGTAATGAAGGAATGCAAAGCACATAAAGCGGAGCTACCGAGATTGTCCTCTACAAACTCCACGTTTGCGAAATATAACCCCTTCAGTTGCGGTGCACACATTTCTGTAAACAATTTGTTTCTGCGAGTTTCGGCCAGCGGTGGCAAGGAAGAACCCCCTGTAAACTCAGAGTAGCAGGGGGTTTCAGTTCAGCGGGCTTAGTGTTACTACACACAACCGCTATAGTTAAAGTACTGCCATATTTGACGGGATGTTCGACATGCTGCATTCTGTTAGCGATTGCAAGATAACCTTTTTTTCCTTTCTTGTAACAGTTGTTACTAATTAAAAAAAAAACATGACTGTGCACCATATTGATATTTAATTACTCTGTAATTATGCGTACTGACTAGAAAATGTACATAGCATCATCCTACTACCTTGACTTTTCTTCTATGGAGTCTGCAGCGCCTTGGAATAAAATTTTTTAACTCTGACACATTGATCAGCAGTCCACCATAATTTTTGACTGAAGGGGTAATACACCTTTGTGCATGCTGTGCTTGTGAACAAACTACTACTGCACGTGCAAGAATGTGCATAAGTGTCAAGTTCGCAATATAAATGGAAACAAACAGCACTGCTTGAACTTACCAAAAAACTCGTTGAGAGCAAAAAGTGAAGCGACATATATGCCGAGGCTAAGCATTTCAGCAGCAATCATTAGCCAGTGCCAAGTGCGTATTGTCAAGGCAACCATCAGGAGCTCCGTCAAAATCAAAGATGTAAAACTGATGGAAACAATATGAATAAACTCATCTTCAAAGAGCAACAGTGCTCCATACATAATAATGCCACCTGCAAAAAAAAAAAAGTAAAGTCTGGTCAATTCAGTCATAATGAACAAAAGAAAAAATGTTATCCAAGAAAGACTGTGCAGCTTGAGTAACCGTAGAGTAGATTACCTTGGTAAATGCTGATTAACACCCATATGAAGAATGTCTTGAAAGACAGGGATCGCCCCTGTAGAAGAAGAAGGTGGCACAGCTTTTAAACACAAACCATTCTGTAATCACTCACCTAAGTGCAATAACATATGAACAGTGCACAATATATCAAGCAATCTGCAAAAGGAGGATAAAGTACCTTTGAAAGTTCCTTGTAGAGCTCAGGGTAAGTGAGGGCTATTTTTGGTTCCACATCTTGGTCCAGAACCAGTGAAAAAACAGGAAACATTGTGTACACGGTGGCATACCTGAAATAATTAAAAATAAGATTAACACTAATTATAAAAATGTTCTGTGAATGACCAAATGTCCCGCGAGCTGCCCTTACTCTAAAAGTTTGCAAGATTGACACTTTGGACAATACTCCTCTTCTAGGGTGCTGAATCCTCTTGCCTTTCTTGCTGGGCATGAACCCCATTCGCCAACACATTTCAAGTTGCACAGCTAAGCTGGGGCACCTGGTTAACTTTATCTGGTGGTTTGCACTTTCCTCATTAGCACACAACAAGACAGTTATATTTAAAACCTACATACATGTTGTGCAAAGGCCCTTCTTTTTTACCCATAGCAAGCGTCGCTTTTTAGTAGTTCAGGCAAATATAAAGTCTGAACCATATATATATATATATATATATATATATATATATATATATATATATATATATATATATATATATATATATATAATCAGTATATCCATAGCTAATATGGTCAAATAAGAAAATTCTGTAGATATTAGAATTTTCAGAAAACATTTGCAAGATATAGGAGTAAGCCAACTCCCCCAATTAAGACACACAAAACAGCTAAGCTGTGTAACTTCACGCTTTCACTGGTCAGTATATTTTCGACTATTCTTCAGCACCTGCTGGGTTTTCTTGTGCATTGGTTCAGTGAACATTTCACACTACATTGAGGCAATCTTCATCCTTGCTTTCTTCCGTTTCAGGTTTCGTCAACAATAATGAATCTTTTAGTCTGTGAAAGTTCGAACAGATCTGCCAAACAAGTTTTCCATGGCTGCCTTGCCGAGTATAAGTGAGACAGCCATGAGATATGCACTGTACTCACTGTCATCAATTTAGCTTACAAGTTTTTTGTTTATACGACCTCTCCATAGATTGCACAAAAACGCAGTGGCCTTTTTGTTCCTACTTGCTGCTGTAGGTGCAGTGAGTGCGCTGTATACAGAAAACGAGTATACTCGGGAGTGGCAGGGGATGTGCGAGGGTCAGTTTCTGAGTGGTAGTCAAAGGGTAAAAGCAAAGATCTCCCCACAAGAAATGTGCTGCATATGCAAACGGAACTAGCAGTGCTGGAGGAAACAGCATGTGGGAAACTGTCAGTGCCATCAAAGGAAAAAAAGAAAAAAAAAAAGAAAAAAAAAAGAAATTGCAGTTCCACCTGACATAATGCAAAGTAGTGACATGATAGCTGGTGCAATATTATGCACAGTAAGTATTGCACGGTTTCACGCGGTGTCGGTTGTAGAGATCATTTTCAGATGTGCACAGGATGCTCCTTTCAAGTACTGGAACTGCAAGTTGTCTTCGTTTCTGGAGACATGGAGAAGTTGAGAGAGACATGTTTTCATCTTCCTTCTCTTTCGTCTTTCATCTACCCTGCCTTTTGCTTCTTGAGCGGACATGACAGTGCAATGGAGTTTTGAATTTCTTGGTGCTATGAATGCTTGATGGATGAAGAAGGCTTTAAAGGGACACTAAAACGAAACAATAAATCAGTTTAGACTAATGGAGCATTGTTTGAGAACCCTGCAGGCAGTCATTTAAAAAAAAAAATTGTTTGATTATTAGATGAGAAAACGAAGGTCCAAGTATCAGTATTTGAATTTTGTGCCGAAACACCAGCACCGGTACGTCAGCGTGACGTCAGGGATTCCAAAGTATGTTTTCGCATTTGGGCCGCGTTGGCTGAATAAAGGTTCCCGAAACTTGCCATGTGTAATATTTGGTTCCTTTAGAACACAATGTAGTCAATCTGTACCGCTATATATAATTAGTAGGCCCTAGAAGATGCCATCAAAATCGAAGACGTCACAGCCCCCAGGTGCTTAAGTAGGCGTCGCCACTCGTATTTCGTTTTTGCACTTTTTCTGGTTTACCAAACGTCTTATCGTTGTAAGAGTGGTGTTTTTGGTGTTGTAGAACAGTAATTTAATGATGCAGAAGAAATCATTTTTCACTTTAGTGTCTCTTTAAAGTAGAGGTGGAAGAATGTCATTTTTTTAGAACACAAAGATGAATGGTAGTATAGAATAGTCATACACAGATGCATATATTTACAGCAGGAATATTTATTTCACTATAGAGTCCCAAATCGATAATTCGGACATTCTTGATTATTCGGACAGCTCTGTGACACCGGCACTAGCGCCATAGACTTAATGTATAAGGATGACCGAAATTTCGGACATCTTGCAGTGTATAGTGCGATAATTCGGACTCCGACTGCCCGACTGTGTGCCAATTTGGCCACCTAGTCTAGCAGAAATAGCGATATTTTTGTTTTGATGTGTTCCCGCAGCCTCCTGAAAACCGAAAATAGCGAAACTTAGTCGATCTAGCAGCCGCCGATAAGAATTCAGACTGTACTTTTGTCTGTCTGTAGCAACAGCATTACAATAGTTGAGATATGAGCTGCGATTTCGTAGCGATGCCTTCCATTTGATTCTATGCCGCTCTTATCACCCGTTCATGGCTGGCTGCTCCCATTGATAACATGTGCGGACCACTGACGAAGTGTGAATAGAGTGAAAAGAAGTTGCATAAAGGACACTGCTAGAAAATCGTGGACACGGAATATCTGGGGCAAGGGCAAGTGTACATGCAAGCAGCAACACGCTGACTAACTTTGGCCATAGTCTTGGACGATCACTTTCGAAGATGCGTACTTTAATATTTCAATATTTCGAGTGACTAGCACCAGACACGTAAATGGGCGGCAAGATTTCCACAGTGTGATAATGTAGCGTGCTTGGAACTGTGCCAAGAATGCCGTTGCTTGTAGACGTAGATGTGCCTTGCACTAGCCATGCGAAATTGAAAATGTCCTCGAAAGGGACAATCTGAGAATATGGCACATATTTTTTTGCCATTTGTGGAATAATGTTGCTTATGTTCAGGTGAATCCGTAATTTCAGACTCACGATTACTTGGGGACTTTTCGGCGGTCCCCGTCGAGAGTGAATTATCGATCAGTGCCTGTAATTGGGTACCACACCTGTACTGACTAATGCAAGGAAGACAGCTAAGTATCAGAAACAAAGGATCAGCTTTAAACACAAGATGATTAATTGTCATTAAAAGAACAGCACAGATAGCCTCTTACCAACTTCAGAGCTCGGTTTCAAAGAAACATTCCAAGAATGCGGCTCTATGACAAGTTTTCCAAAATTGCAAAATAAATGGTTGCCGAAAATAGATCAAAAGTTGTGGAAAAAAAGAAAAGGCTGCTGAAGGACTTGTGTGCCATAAACACAAGTACATATAAGGACCCACTGCAAGAAGACACCACTGGTTGAAGTGTAAAAGACAACACTGCTACTTGACTGGACTGCCAAAAACACCAAATGACAGACTACAAGCAAAAATCACAGGTTGACATATAGGCTTCTGTCACAAAACCAAAAACAAAGCTTGCATTACTGATTTTTCTTTTTTGGCATTGCTTTGAAGTCTTTTGTCATTATCTCGCTTGCGATAATTTGTGATACTTGGTTTAGCAGACAGAGAACAGTAACAAGACTTTAACTGTCAGTTGTTGCAAAACATTTGGCCAGTTCAAATATTCCAAAATACCGAACATAGCCCCTTTTTAAGTAGAAATAGCATGCAATATTCAATTTATATTCGAAACTTGGAATATTTGCCCACCCCTACTTTAAGCAACTGAGCCACATGTTTAGCGCAATTAAATCTATGCGCTCACAGTTGCCGCCGAGCTGCTAGTGCTATGGGATCCAGTGATTACGGATGCTGGGACATCGAGAGGCAGTTCAATGGCCAATGTGCTTCTACCACCCAAGGTTCTTGGTGGATGATGTGTATGGGTAGTTGAGGCCATGAACGTGTCCACAGCATGCTGTCCCACTGCTGCTCAGGCCACTGATGTTGCTGGGTCGTGTTGGTGTCCGTGGCCTACAGTCCTGCTGCTGAAGCGGCCTTAAGTCCTTAGGCCGTGCTGGTGTCCATGACTGGCTATCTTGATGCCCGAAGCAGTTGGGTGGGTGACAAGCCTGAGCTGAAAGCCCTGCGGAAGATATATGAGGATGCGCTCATATTGAAGTGCTCAGGTCACTGATGTTCCTGGGCTGAGTTGGCGTCCACAGCCTACTTTCCTGCTGCTGAAGTGGCTGTGGAAGTCCTTAAGCAGTGCTGGTGTCCATGACCGGCTATCTTGCTGCCCTAAGCAGTGGGGCGGGAGACAAGCCTTAGCTGGAAGCCCTGCGGAGGCTATATCACATACTGTGCATGGCACTGCTAATAGGCTATTTGCTGACATTCAACAACTTCCCATGGAACTGCATGGACGACAGCATAGAAGCCCCACTGTTGCAGTTTTCCTGTAACCGTGACTAAGTCTGTGACTAAGTCTGTCAATCGAGCACTGATCAGGACTATGGCATGTATTGCGCTCGCAGAGTGAACATGCTATAGAAAAGTTAATGTAAGAGTGTCATGTGCACAAATAGTTTTTTAATTGTATCATGTCCATATGCTGGCTTTTACTCAGTTAGTGCCGAACTTCCGGTGTGTGATAGTTGTTTTTCGTCGTGTATCAGTGTCTCCTCTTTGAGTCCGAATTGAAGGACATTTATGGATAAGCTTGCAAATGAACAGGAAACCAGGAAAAGAAAAGACACGGAAATGAAAAAGTGAAAAGGATGAGCGCTAGTCCAACGTTTGTCCTGTCCACTTTTTTGCCTCTGTATGTCTTTTTCACATGTACGTGTGGTCTGGACTAAACACTGATGGATAAACTGCAGAGCATGGCATCTGCCAATCATAGCATGTCAGCCAATCACAGTAGCTTCCATTGGGCAACTGTGCTCTCCAGGCACCATATTATTCTTTACTGTAGCATCACTGCTTTGTAATATGGCCGAAAGCTGCAATTTAAGAACAATTTCTTTATAAACTTATTCAAAAGTACTTTGGTATTCGTGTGACAGTTGCCACCGCACATCGGTGGACATCAAGATGATAAGGTGAGTGAGCCCTTAACAGTTGTCGCTATAAAAGAGAAAAGAGAGCTCCAATATAGGTATTAATCAGACCTAGTTGGCGAGACATTTAGAGGAAAGCAGCATTGAAAAATGGGATGAAGAAGAGATGCTCCGGTAAAGGGTTATCTAGTGGGCTCTATTTCTTTCAACACATTACCTCCTGTAAAGAGCTGAGTTTATACACTCAATTCTCATTTCTGCTCCCAAAAATGAGTTAAACTCGTCCACACTAAAAAGTGCCCACCTCCCATGCCAAGAACCAGTTCAGTAGTTCCACGTTTTTTTTTTAAATCATAGTTGTAAACATGGATGGTTCATATATCGAACAAGATATGGAAATCTGACTTGAAAGTGCTTTTTATGCTGGCAACAAGGAAACTTATGTCACTATTGGTGCAAGTTGTCTGAATGAGTCGGACAACTTAAGAGCATGTAGTCTTGCTGGTCACTTCTGCAGGTATACTCCTCACACTTAAATGCCAAAATCCTGCAATATGCAGCTTCATGTGCTCAAAAAGATCAGAAAAGGACAAGTAAAAACACACAAAGGAAACGTGAATGTAGTCCTAAGGCTATGAAATGGCGCTACATGCTATATATCTGGAGGTACACCATGTGAAGACAAGTCTTGCAGCATAATAGTGTCACAGATGACAGCCTAGAGCTCTGCACAAAAGCAAGGACATGGAAATTGTGATGTTTCTGTAGCTCCTTCAACAATGTTCCAAATACTAACAGCAGGTTGTGCAATAGAGCACACTCTCTTGGTGAAAAATTTTTTTTTTCGTGTTTTCTAGAAATAAGAGTGATTCATTTGAATAGATCACCAGACTTGCCTCGGTGTGCAGCTTCCTTTGGGCACTTCAAAAAGTTCAGTGCACTGAATTTCTTTTTTCTTTTTTTCGGAAGTAATGCAGTAGGTAAACAGTTAAAGGCCAACTATGGTTATGAGTAGTACAGTCAAACCCATTTACATCGAATTATTCTGTATATTGAACAATTTCTGAACACGGTATAGTTACAATGAATATATATATATATATATATATATATATATATATATATATATATAGCAAAAATTACGCTGAAATCAAACAAAAATAGCAGCGACTCTCAATATATCGAGCGTCAAGGGGTTGAAACGTGACCCCAGAAGTTGGCTCTCCCTCGCGGTGGCAAGAAAACCTGGTGGCGCGGTTCCATCTAACCACTCTCCCTACCGTGACCGCACTGCGTCGGGTGATCCATCGACACCCCCCTGCAAAAAATTATCCTGGCCCGTCTGCAGCACTTGCTCAGACAGCCAGTCAGAGGCTCTTGTGCCCTTGTCATGCAAGGTGGCGCAAGTGCGAGTTCTTTCGCTGCTTTTCTGGTTCATTGCGTTTGCGCCTTGTGGGCCTTCTCCTGCAGTGTTGCCATGATAAAGCAGCAGAATTCGCCTTTTGCCGTGAAGCTTGAAATCGTAAATCGGGTTGAATGCGGTGAGAAGTCGGATGTCCCCGCAGCGTGCAAGATTCCGAGGAGCACTCTCAGCACAATCTTGAAGAATAAGGAGGAGATTAGGGCAAAATCGAACAAACTAACGAACCAGTGCCCGTGGCACCTGGAGCGTACGCATGGCCGTGTACAAGTGCTTCACCTGAAATTGCTTCAGATGTGCCAGCTTCCGCATGCCCGGTGATGACTTAATTCTGATGAGTGCGATGAAGCCGTTGCTGGTGTTGCTGAAGTTTGGAGCGAGCTGTCAGAATTTCCGGAAGCCGTTGACGAATCGGCGGTCGACGAGTTCGCGAGTGCAGATGATGGTGTCACAACCACAGGAGAGCCCGAAAACGAAGACTACATTGCCGACATCATACCAAGCACAAGTGAAAGTGGGCACAGTGAGGAAAGCAACGGCGGTCCTTTGCCCACATCCTTCAAGGTGACTGGTGCGCTCGCACCAGTTCGGTGCTCTGTGCGAAGGTGGAAGGTTGCAGCCTCAGCCGCTCCGACTCCTCAGACAATGTGGAGATTTGCGTGCGTCGCAGGCAGTGAAATTGCCCAAGCAGAAGGAAATACAGGACTAGTTCATGCGAAACTAAGCTAGTTTCATCAATAAAGTGATTTTTATAAATGGTATGTGCTTTTATGACATCCAATTCTTTAGCAGGCTTATATCGAATTATGCTCTATATTGAACTGATAAGCGTTCTTTTTTTTCGAGTTTGATATAGCCGGGTTCGACTGTATAGATCTACGCCAAGATGCTACGACACGAAAAAGCAGTGGCGCTGTAATTGGAAATGACTTTCACATGGTAGGCACTCCGCCGCCGCTGGCTGCTGTGCCTACCTGAGTAGTTGCTGGGTTTCACATTGTGTGTTTTGTTTTATGTGTGCAGTCCTTATCTATGCTTTTACAACGAAGGAAACACATTACACGAAGTTCCGTTCCGCCAAAAAATGCAAGGGACTGAAGTTTTCATATTTTCTGTTGATTAAAACCGTCACAAGCAATGGGCCACTGCATTAAAACGCGAAAGTTGGTTTTGATACCAGATCATCGATTATGCGCCGAACATTTTGTAACAGTAAAGCTTCTCTGTTATTTTGTGTTGCGTGCATTAGCCAACAAGGGTACCTAGGATCGTTAATAGCGTGTCAATACCATTTCTTACTGCACTGTGGGAAAGCTAGATTAAGATGAGCCTTGGATGGATAGGTCGAGTTGCAGATTCACCTTAAAACACGTTTCATTCAAATTTATTTTCAGCTCTAGAAATTGAGCCACCTGGTGTGTAGATAGCCTAGCACACGTTCACATACGCAGGCAGCACGGTCACATGTCATAAACATGCCGAAACGTGTTCATGAATTTCCGTGCACGAAATAAAATATACAGAGTTGGTACAGAATTGGAGAGATTTGGCGGCTGTTTAGCTCAGACTACGCAGGACTACACAGCTGGCATCGCCATAGGGCCGGCACGTCGCTAGTCCCATCCCACAGCCGAGGCGACCGCTTCTATCGCCGCTCACGGCGACATGGCAATTGGCTACAGTTTGTTTTTCACATGAAGTAGTGCTCAATAGAAAAAAATGCCAAATTTGCGCACTTTGTAAAGCAGCGCTCAATACTGAACCATTGGCGTGATCACAAGCAATGATCTGACTGCATTTCGTTTCGTAGATGGAAAGCAAACACCGACCATCCAAGCGAGGTTGCTTGGCTGGCTTGCAAGTATCCTATATTTCGTTTGCTATTCGCACAAACGACACCTAGAAAACCAATTAATTTAAGCCTACATTAACCGTGTTAAGAAAAATAAGTGCACTATGATGGTGATGAACTGCATGTGGCCAGATAGCAAGCGCCGTCGGCCGTCATTGCCACTGTCAGTGAGCTAGGCCTACTGCCTCATTCGGCCACATTTCGATGGGGGCAAAATGCAATAACATGCACTGAGCACACGTTAAAGAACCTCAGGTAGTAAAGAAATCCCCCCCCCCCCCCCCCCCCAACTACCATGTGTGTCATAACGAAATTGCAGTTTCAGCTCCCCCAATTTCACTGCAGTTGGCCTTTAAAGAGGGCCCTGAACCACATTTTATCTAAGTTGAGAAATGCATTTGGAGTTAAAATACACTATTTCAGAAATACTTTGCCGCAAAAAATACTTCAGTGCATTCAGCAGAAGTGGAGTTATTGGGAATCAAACAAATCTTACACAGTGCTTCCACTCCTTCCTCAATGACTTTACGAAGGCTACGGTGGAGCAAAGCATGCCCACCATGCTGCACCTGCTCAATGTCACCATGACGCGCAGTTCAAATTTGGTTTTGGATGTTCATGTAAATGCCACTATTTCTGATTTTGGTGCTTATACCGTGTCAAACAAGGTTGTCCTCAGCGTGCTGCAGTGTTCTCAGTGAACTAGCTCATCACAGCACCCTGCGGTATCTACACTACATAGCAGACTGCAGCTACATGCAACTGTAGTGCATATGCGTAGCATTTGCTTCAGGCACGACAAGGATGGAGTGCACGCTCACGCTCATGTGCTCCAGTCTAGCCATGCTACATGGTGCGGACCAGCTTTGTCCTGCACCAGCTTGACCGGTGGATAGCAGCCACATTCAACTTGCGAATTTTGGAGCACTGTAGCTAAATGTGAAGCAATGTCTGCCAATGCGTCTAGCCAGGAGCAGCCTGCAGAAGGGGACGAGCACTGGCAACCATGCGTGTGATCCGACCTTAAGTTTCGTGTGGTTTGAGACTAGTCGAGTGTTCAAAATTAGTCGAAATGAGCAAGACCCGATGGTTATGTCACCGATAAGCAGAGTGGCCAAAGTTTGATTCCTATGTGGGCGGCCGCGGCTGAGCGTGAGCAGACGATACTTGGCTTCCTCTGGAAGTACATAATTATTTTCGAAATACGAAAGCAAATTTTCACTTACTTTCTGCCAGCAAGGTGATTTTTTAAACAGGGCTTTAGACCTGCCAGTACGCAGACAAAATTAACTAAAATATGGCTGCCTAATTAAAAAAACATCTCAAAATTGCTATTCAGCTTGTAAGGCAAATGGAAAGGAATAAATTTATGGCAAAAAAATATATATTAAACCTGATAAATCCAGTATTTAACCTTCAAGCATACCATCATACAAGGTAGCAGTTAAAAGGAAACAGCTGAATAAAAATGGACTCACCCAACCATTAACAGCCCTTGGTACAGTGCAACAGAAGCAAAGTAGAACACAGATGAGAAAACTGCTTGCATTGTTGAGATGATCAATCCTCGGTGGATAACAAACTGGCTCAATGCAGCTGACCTTTTGTAGCTGGAAAGGTGGCAGTAAAGTGCAAGTCATCATTCACACTGCATAACACTGAGCTTTCATGCTACTACCTAGGCAGGCACTCAGAACTTGAAGGCACTGACAACTTAAAATTTGTCTAATCCGTTAGCTGGTTAGAGGTTCACAAAAAACCGAGCGCACACACCTGTAGCGACCATGTACAAGCAGCAGTTGAGCAATGTGATGAAACTGGGTGACAGAAAAGTCGGCCGCCAAGGAAGCTTGGTTGCCCTCCCGACCCACAATGCCTATGCCTGCATCAGCCTCCTGAATCATGCTCACATCATTGCCACCGTCCCCTGGAGAGAAGACAAAAGTTTAAAGATCCTAATCACCCAAATATCTCAGCACACTGATTAACATTCATCATTTAGAAAGCAGACATTGCAAGCCAAAAAAAAAAAAAAAACAAAAAAACAAGAAAATGAAGCCATGAGCAACAGCCATTATTCCAGACCCTTGCACGAAATAAAAACTGCAACATTTCTTTCAATAGGGCAAGAAGGGGGGGGGGGGAGAGAGAGAGAGAGAGAGAGAGAGAGAGAGAGAGAGAGAGAGAGAGAACATGGTAGACTAGTGCAACTCAAATTCAAGCAAAAGAGAGCTTGCGACTATTAGGCTGCAGAGTCTGACGAATTGCTAACACCTGTTTTTTTAAATACTACTACAAAAAATTGCAAATTAATACGCTTTCTCACATTTTGAGTTTTCTTGCGTGCATGGCTTAATTACACTATAGATGTGCATGCTGGCTGTTCTTCTGCAGGTGAGTCGAGTGGCAATTCCTTCGATGCAGACTACTGTCCAAATGCCGAATCAGTATATTTCTATTACAGTGTATCTAGTTTTTTTTATTCTTACTATTAGTATTTATGCAAGCTTATCTGCCTTTATGAATGAACAATGCATGTTTACCTTCAGAAAATATTTTTTTGTTACTTTATGGTCACTCTAAAAAAATTCCGGCAAATTTTTTTTTGCAATAGGTCACTCTGAAGGTTTTAAGTCTGCAATAAATAAAAATCGCCCCAAGGGGGTTGCATTTGGTGAAAAAAAATACAGCGTCTCTTAAGACCTCTCTTAAGAGGTGAATGGCAAAAGCCTACTCTTCCTCCTCTCATCATATATCACCTCTTTGCCTCTTTTCATTCTTTTAGTCATTACTGCTCATTACTAAGCATTTTTAGTAATATGTAATCAATTGTGGTCATTACAAGCCATCGTTAGACATGTTGGTCATATCATAGTCATTAGAAGTCATTACAAGTCATTTCAATCATTTTTAGTCATTACTGGTCACTAGTGAGCATTTTTAGTCATTTGTAATCAATTGTCATTAAAAGCCATCATTAGACATATTGTTCATTTTGTAGTCAGTAGTAGTCATTTTAGTCACTTCTAATCAATTTACAAGCCGTCATTGAGCATATTGGTCATTCCAGAGTCATTAGTAGTCATTATTAGTCATTACTAGTCATTAACCTCTAGAAATCTCTATTATAACGTTATCATTCACTAACTGTCACTATCAATCATTTTTCATTCTTTAATCTGTCTTCATATGGCGTGATGACGCTTTGGCAAACACTCCGGCAGTCGAGTCTGCTGACACCAACTTCACCATGAGCCTAGAAAGGCTTTCGTCTTAATATTGACCTTCTATGGGTTAAACAACATGCAGAAACGCCAAAACACGCTAATTTATTTATTCCAAATGCCCCCGAATCAGATGGGTACCCACTTTCTATGTGTCCAAAGTAGAAAACCAGCAAAGGAATGGCATTAAACCTCCAAAACAATGTAGAAAGTTTAACACGCACCCAATTCTATAGCAAGAAAAATTGTTTCACAGTGGCGGCTGGTTTTCTAAAGAGAACTTCCCCACACATTTTTTTTAAAGTCAGCTCTGCCGCAATACATCCATATTATTTGGTAAAGCATCCGACCACTGCAAATGCGGTTTTGAGTTCACGTCCGATTGTACCACACAGGCAATTTTAGGACCATTTTCTTTAAGAAGAAAGATGCGCACTAGAATCAGATAAATATCGTAATAAGACATTGTGAGCTATGGTTATTGCTTGAAAATGTTCCTAGGACTGGCCGAAACTAGGCGCTTTCGACGAGAGATGATGTGTGTTCAGCGCATTGACTGTCCCCTAAGCTCCGCCGAGGCAGACGCTGCGACTAAAGAGGTCGCTATCGGGGTCCCTATTGAGATGAGGCGCGTGCATGCTGACTGGTCGATTCTGAATTATCTGGCAAAGAGCCAATTTTAGGATCACAAAAACGAAAGTTTGGGCCCATAGAAATGCATGGGCACCGGCCAGGTCTTTCAGTCGGGATTCAATCAACTGAAAATTCGAACCAGAGTCGAATTACAGAAAGCCTACTTATTTGAAACAATACAAAGCCTTTTTGCATGCTGGCTAAAGTAAAGCGTAATTTCAGTTATCTTCCTTTTATGCCATGCTCAGTTTAAGTTGCGTTCCATGAAAAGATTAGTTGCCTCCTTCTCCTGGCAAACTACTCCAAAATCCTGCGTATGGCCTGAGATTTCTTTGAAGATTTAATCACATGAAGTTTCTGCCCTGTACTATATGCATATCCCAACTACCTGCAGTCAAAATTTGCAGTTCCGGTTTATGTATTGCTCAGCGCTGACATCGTCAGGTTCTTGCGCCATGAGCAGTCAGTTTTGTAGCCATACTGACTTCGGAACAGCCACGCCGACATTGCAATAGACACGTTTTGCATGATGTCAGGTCCGCAAAAGCAGTATTCGGCTACTTTTAAAAAATAATGCCATTGTTGCTGCCGAAACCATCAGCAGGTATGCTGCAGGGTGGCAGTTCGGTATGAATGAGCGCAGCAGTCGCAGTTGGAGGAAGTGAAAGGAAGCCCCCTTTTGTGTGCAGAGGCCTGAGAAGAAGTTTCCAGGGGTTGAAGAATGAACTGTTTCCTGAAGTTGAACTCGACGTGGCATACTTTGTTCAAGAGCAAGGAGCTGTGCACCTTGCTGTCAACGTCGAGCTGCTGCAAGCAAAGGCAAGAGAGATTGTTAGGAAAAAAGGCATTCCGCAAACGGACTTCAAGGCAACTAAGCATTGGATGTCTTGTTTTATGCACTGCGAAGGATTTTCTTTACGTTGGCGCACGTTGATATCACAGAAGCTGCCAGAAAGCTACAAAGAGCTGCTTGTGGCCTTTCAACGGCACATGGTTTCACTGCGAAAGTCTCAACCTAAAGCTGGGCCAGATCGGCAATGCTGATTAAACGCAAGCATACCTGGAAATGCCCTTGGCACTAACAGTGCAGCAGAAAGGCTCCAGGCAAGCTTCTATGAGGACAAGTGCAAATGAGAAAATGCAGGTCACCGTAATGTTGTCCAAAATGGGAGATAGTTGCAAGCTACCGCCCTACGTGGTGTTCAAATGGAAGACTCTGCCGAAAGGGGACAAGTCTAAAAAAATATTGTTGTCTGCTGTAAAGAAAAAGGGTGGTTGGACGAAGCACTGGAGCTTGATTGGATAAAGTTTGTGTGGTGTCGGCAGCCTGGAGCACTGCTGGTCCTCCCATCACTACTTGACCTGGATGCATTTCGCTGTCACCTGGCTGACTCAGAGAAGCGACTGCTGCACGAGTCATCCGTCTATGGATGCTGACGAGCTCATGGTCATCTGCCTACGGATTACATGCCAGTTGCAACCACTTGATGTGTGCATAAATAAACCATTACAAGACTGCACCAAGCACTGCTGTATGTAGTAGATGAGGTCGGGAGAGCCTGAAGTGACTCTTGCCGTCCGGATGAATTAGGCCTCTCCAGCGATGCTCTTCTTGTGGATCGCTGATGGCTGGGCCTGCATTCCCAAGGAGCTCGTCCATCGCACCTTCAAGAAATGCTCGACATCAAATGCACTTGATGGCACTGATGACGAGTTTCTATGGGAGGATATCTCCGACAAGCGACTCTGAAGGAAAGTGCAACAGACGACGATGACTGAGCAGTCACGTATAATGGGTGACAATAACTAAATAATGAAGTGCAATAGACGACGATGACTAAAGCGTGAAGTGCAATGTAAGTGAATGCTTTCAGTGACCGTTTTCCTTGGACTATACGGCAATGAAAACTTCCTTTTACATTTCTGCTGTCCCCAAAATGCATCTTGGACTATATGGTGGTCCGAGCTAAACGCGGGTTTTCGCGGTATTAGGAAATATCAGGGCACAAATGGAACAAAATTTACAAGGAAGAAAATTGGCATCAACCTTACCAACAGCACATGTAGTTTTCTCGGTATACTGTTTGATAAGATGGACAACCTCTGCTTTTTGTGTAGGAGAGCAACGACAGCACACCACAGCAGGGCATTGGCAAGCCAACTCCATAAACTCTCGTGGATAGAACTTCAAGCAGACCTGAAGGAGATTAAACAAGGTGGCAGTTTGGGCAAGTTAGTACTGCATTTTCGATTGAATATCAGTGCAGAAAACATAAGGCGAAACATAAAGCAAAACAGCAGAAAACATAAGGCAAACAACAGCACACTTATTTGTCCCTTCTGTTTGCTGTGTTGCTATAGAACAATAAAAACTGAAGAGATGGCACGTAAATAAGCGAGAGCGTACAACTTGAGAAAACATCAAACAGCAATAACACAGATGCAGAAGAAAAAAAATTTTTTTCTTGCTTTGTTTTGCAATGAATGCCCTAAAGTCCACAAGCAGAAGTGCTTCTATAGCATAAGGAGGAGAGTGCTTGTCTTCCTGATTACAGTGTGCAATACCACATAAAAAACACCAAGCTCTAATGCTGTTGTGAATTTTCAATGCCCTACTAATCATCTTCCATTTAACGTGCATGCGCATAAGCAGTATAGATAGAGAAATGCTGCATATAGAGATGGCAATGTACACTGACAAAATATCGCAAGAAATAGAAAACAAAAGTGTGTTGGGAATCGCAACCGAAGAGCAACCATTAATAAATGGCTGACAAAATGAAGTACAACATGTCATATAAGATGTAGGCTTCGTTAACAACTTCACTGGTAAAAGTAATCCAAGGAAAAAAATTACTGAATGGTTTTAGAAAAGATCCAATCTCTCATCTATAATAAAGTTGAAAAATAGTAGCAGATTTTTACCTTCAGGTTTTTTTGGGGGAAAAAAACAAGTAGAAAAATGTTCAATGTAAACAAGCATGAAATAGTTTCTAAAGAAGGCAAAAATCTATAGTTTCAGACATGTTATTATTACCTCAAGAGCATCACCCCGAATAATGAGGGCATAATCATTTCGACGTCTGAACTTATTGAGTTCACACCGGGCTTCTGTTCGATTTGCAACAGACTCAAAGATATGCAACTCCTGGGACCTGGACACCAAACGAGACGATTTTGCAATGCTTGTGGCAGTTTCTAGCTTGTCTCCAGTCAGCATCCACACCTTACGAAAGAAAGTAACAGTAACAAACAAGACATCAGACAGTAATATGATATGCAAGAGCATTTCACATGCTTGCACAAGAGAAGATGAATACTTGCACAAGAGCTATACTACAATACTACACTCCTGGAGTCTGAAGTATGATCTATTTCCTTTAGGTGTACCCATGATGAGCTATGAATGGCATTAAACCTCAGATGTTTGTAAAGGCTTAGAGCTTTTACAAACAAACTGAGTAATAAGGCAGTTATTCCATGAAATGTTTAACACCTACATGTGATATTTATATACAAATAACAAGGGCTTACTGCATTTAAGGAATGGTTTTTACCTTTTGCACTATGAACTCCTCAAGAGATTGCAATACTGATTTTGTGCCTGGCTATGCACTTTTGTTTCTAGCATCAAGAAAAAGTGAGTGATGTTACTGCTCACAGAACTAAGCAAACGCCCACACTCCCTATCCAACAGTGGCCGTAACACCCTCAACTGCCATTTGACAACATCACAAAGGCTGCTGTGACATCTGCTGTGGATGGTACTTTTCAATCAACCATAAGCAGCTCTGGCAGCTGTGAAGGCAATATGAAGTGTTTTCCACAACGCTTGTGTTAGATGATTAATAGTAGGGGATTTAAAACAAGACACCTTTTGCAGACTAATTGCAGACATAACAATTTCCTTTATAATTAACAATTAATTATTAAAAAGACATCATTACTTGCTTTAAGAAGCATGTTTTAATCACAGATTCGAAGTCACCCAGTACTCGAATCATAACCTTTTAGAAGCTTAATGCCTAGCATGTGTACAAGAAAATACTGACTTAAAATATGCCATGTAATGCATTGTTGTTTCATTATCAGTTTTCCTTGCTGCATTGTGTTGCAGATTTTTAGCACTTATTATTCAGCACTGGTTCAAGGAAATGATTTTCTCATGAAAGGTTATACAGTCGATTTTCAATAATTCGACCCTCACAAGACCAAGGAAAGTGACTGAATTATCCGGCGGGCTGAAGTAAACAAGATGCAGAAAAAATGCCAAACACACCTCTGATTCATTTGGCAGTACTATTTGCTCAATGCTAACATGCCCCCGAATCAGATGAGAGCCAACTGTACATGTGTGTAAAGCAGTAAACGAATGTAGAAATGACATTAAAGTCCGAGACAAGCTAGAAATCTAACGCACACCCAATTTCTTAAAAAAAATGGGCAAGGGTCTAATATATGTTGCACAATGGTGACCGGTTTCCTAAAGTCAGTTTCGTCGCAGTACATACAGTTATGCGGTAAAGCATGCTAACACCGCAAAGGCAATTTCCGGCACAGTTTTCTTGGGGGGAAAAAAATAAATAAGGTACACATTAGAATTTGGTAAATACCATGATCAGACATTGTGAACTGCAGTTGTTGTATGAAAATTTTTCTAGATCAAGTCAAAAATGGGCATTTTTGATGAGATATGATGCGTGTTCAATGCATTCACTGTCACCTAAGCCTTGCCGAGACAGACGCTGCAATTAAAGGGTTGCTGTTGGGTCACCATAGGGGTCAGGCACATGCATGCCAACTGGTTAGTATGAATTATTCGGTGAAGGCAATCTTTAGGAAGGAAAAAGGTCTCAGTTTCGCCCAAAAGGCGAAGCATCGATTACGACAGCAAATCAATAGACAGCTATCTGAAGTAGATAGCTGTCTATCTACTTCAGATAGTAGATCTATCTACTATCTATCTACTTCAGATAGTAGTCTAAGTAGATAGATAGCTGATAGAAGATAGTAGATTTATTGGCTGTATAAACTTGTAAACATTTGCGTATTAACTGAATTAACAAGCATGCACACGCGCACAAGCAAACATGAACCAATCTCATTCAATGACTGCGGAAACTCGCTGTCAAAACGCTGGAAGAGGAAGCGCGGCAGCAGCAACGAGCGCATTGACCTTCGTGCTGCCTCTTGCTTCAACAGAACTGAGCAGCCAGAATATAGCGTCCATGAAACTATGAGCCTGCGGCACACCTAAACTCTGTCCTCATCACAGACTGCTTTCAAGATAGGGCCTGCAAGGCCACACCATACGCAGCAGCTGACGGAGTGGCTGTCTATTTAAAGAACTACCATAGCAGCAGCCAATGATTCTGTTTCAAAAGAAATATCCCTCTAAAAGATATTCAGGCTATGCCACTGTGTGGCATGCTGTTACCACCTTTATTCCAGCATTGCGCAGAAGTTCAAGGGTTGGCCGGACTTTATCCTGGAGTTTGTCTTCCACACCAGTGAGGCAGAGAAGCTCAAGGTCCCGCTCAAGTGTTTCGATGACAGCTGTTGTTCGAGCACTCCTGTCTTGAATAGATACTTTGGCTTGGTTGTAACGACTCTGCAAGACAAGTATGCATAATTAGGTGAACAATAACAAGCTACGTGACACAGCATGATTTTAAGAGAGGCACCGACTGTTTGCATTTAGAACTTGCATCCCGAGGATGTACGTTCGGCTCCCACAGGCAGCAAGTTGTTTTTCGTCCATTTTCATCTCCCTTTACCCTATCATTTCTATCACCTTTACCCATCACTTTTGTGCACTCAGTTTCTACAAACTTAGCATACAGCATCAAATTACAGTAAAGTAAAGCATGAAAGCCAATGGTTTTCATGCTCTACTACACATGCATAAATATATAACTTTCAGACAAAGCTGATACTACAAAGTTACAACTTTAAACTGCAGTACCACACTTTATCTGTCACAAGGTACAAGTCCTTGCATGCTTGAAACCTACCTCAAATTCTACATACTGCTCCTCGGTGAGATTCTTTTTTGCTACGACAAGGGTACGCAATCCTTCACGTGCCATGTTGTCGCACTGAAAAGATGTTTACAGATTGTAATTGCATGTCCGAATTGTAAAATGCAGAAAAAAAGCTATTTTCACGTACTTAACATACCTAACTTTCTCAACTTACCTCTTCATCTAGCCAATCATTATACTGGACAATACCACTCATAACGGCATCAGCACCTTTCATGAAAAAGATAATCTCGCCAGTGCCTTCATCCTGGAAATAAATAGTACATACCTCATAAATGTCACAAGCCGCAATAGTACTTATGTCTGAATTGGAATATGCTTTCACCTATATACAACAGATGTATAAAAAGTGCCAAGCTCCAGTGACTCTAACTCAATTACTGCAAACCGCATGATGAATGAATGAACACAATCGGCCCAGTTCCCAATTCATAACTGCTGTTCACAGCAAAACATAAGCTAAACCTTATGGGCAATTTGCGAGCCAATTGAATTAATCTGAAAATTACCCTTAACCACAGTCAACTTAAGAAAATGGTATCTATTCTGGCCGCACTAACATTGAACAGAACTGTTCACAGTTACATTATGAATACCAATCAGGTCAGGTAATATCATACCACATCTGAATAAAATAAATATTTACTACATACAAGATCCAACGAGCCCTGTTGGAATCTATATACGGCAAAGTTTTCTGTAAATGCATAAGTAGTATTGAAACGTTTGTGTTTATTCAATGTGAGTACAAAATGAAACCGAACACTTTATTCATGTTGGTGAAGAATGCAATGCACCTTTGAACGCAACCAGCATTATAGGAGTTGAAAGAGGCAAACTGGCTTTCCGTGCCATTTGTTTGAGGTACCCGACCTCCCATTGGAGACGCAGATGCGACCGTCCACACTGTTGCCAGGCGGCGCAACACAATCCCATCTCCTCTAGTACCCTCTTTCCCGTCTCATCACGGCTCTCCGTGTCGCAGCCTCTTTGCCCTCTCTACCAGCAGTTAAAGACCCACATGCACAGGCTGGCTTCACTCCTCTACCTTCCACTGCTATGGGCAAAGTAGTGTGAGCCATCGCTCCTGGATCACGCCGCCGTCCCACAGCGAGTGTGAGCTATTCGGCGAAACGCACGAGCAGCACCAGCAGCAGGAGCAGCAGGCAGCAGCCACAGTTAGCAACAGAGGCACAGGGAGATTCGCAAAATGCTTTAATAATGCAAACATGCAAAATATACTATGAATCTGGCACTCTGTAAACCGATATACCAAGAATGCCCAAGTGCCTGGCTTACTGGCACAGAAAATCTACAACCCACAGCCACGGTTTGCCAGTGGATTCAAAACGAGTAGCTTTAACACAGCTTTCAAGAATTCAGAAAAGCAGCATATAGAGTGGGCTTTCATCAATTTGACTCTGGCTAATATGGCTTTTCGGTTAATTTCATACCAACTGAAGGTCCCAGCCAGCACCCGTGTGTCTCTATGGGCCAAAGCTTGTTATTTTGATCATGAAAGAAGCCCTCACAACATAATTCGAACGTCACTAGTCGGCAAAAACATACCCAACTCAAATAGTAACATAATCAAAACCCTAATGGCGGCAACGTTTGTCTTGTCAAAGCTACGGCACAGTGAATGCATAGAAGACATTACGTCTCACTAAAAACACACTTTTTTTTGCCTGCCTTATGAAGACTTTCAAGTGAAAACGGCAGCTCACAATGAAGAATTATTTTATTTATGCATTTATAACAAGTGTAATCAGATGTGGAGCTGCAAGCACATTTGTGGCAGAGCCAGCATCACCATCATCACAAGTCGGCAACAGAACAAGCTCTCACGCAGGATAGTGATGACATTGCACTGCTTTCCAATTACGAAAGCTCATTCACGAGAAGCTATTTTACATGCTAAACTAGCAGCAACAAAGTTGTATCAGGTGTTCTAGGTGTGCCCAAGAATTACATGCGTTGCAAGATGAACTAGCAAAATGGTTAGTCTAGGAGTGGGCCCCCATTCAATTTACGATTATTGTGAAGTCGTTCGATAAATACACAATATCAAATGTGCAATGGACAATACAGGGAATGATATGCTGTGGCTCATAGAGAAGGATAAAGTTCTGAGTGAAGACGACGACCGTTAAGTGTAAGTAAATTTGCATTTTGAGAAAGTATACTTAGTAGGTTTTATTTATTAATTTGTTTATTAACAGAATCAGAGGCATGCTACGTTTTTCTTGTTAAAAGAATTGGGTACGTGTTCAATTTCCACACAACCTATAAGAACTGGGTGGTATTGGATTTGGCAGTGTGTCATATTCAGGCACATAATACAGTGGAATCCCACTGATATGTTCCTCGCTGTCACATTTTCCCAGCTGTTACTTCACACTTTTGCAGTGCTGATCTAAATCCCATTAACTGCCATGTATACGTCGCCATTGGGAAATGTCCCAGCATCTTACTTTGGTAGTGTGTTGGACTCTGCAACCTGTCAGATTCGGGCACATAATACAGCAGAATACCATTCATACGTGACTGGCTGTTGCATTTTACCAGCTGCTAAATCACATTTTTGCCATGCTAATCTAAATCCCATTGACTCCCATGTATACGCTGCAACTCTGCAGTGTTCCTGTATTTTCTGTTGAGTTTGAATGCGGAGGTCATGTAAACTTAACAGTGCAGCCAGCCGCTACACAATGAAGAAAGAAACCAAAGTTTGCAATAAGCGACCGAAGTGGCACAAGCATAACAGAAGAAAATGTGCACAGAACAGTTGGCAAAGCACCTAAAAGAAGTCTACATCGGTTAAAACCTACTATGAGCCATGCACACTGAGCCAGATCTGTTGAGCTCAGAGCTAAATTTATTTAGAGGCTGGCAAGGGACTCCCTCCTCAAATGACTCACTCAATTACCCAATGGCCCTCAGTCCCCAGCAGCTGCGAAGCACCTGACCAAGGCGGCGGTCAGACCTGTAACGCAGCAGAGGGTGCTAAGAATCTCTGGACCTGAACAGGCCGCCAATGGAAACTGACCCTTGCAATGTTTAATACCCGAACCCTCTCAAGTGAAGCTAGCCTAGCACGACTCTTTGTGGAACTATCAGGCACTGTTTGGGATATCATTGGCCTTAGTGAGGTTAGAAGAACTGGTGAAGCTTATACAGTGCTGACTAACGGCCATGTTCTCTGCTATAGAGGTCTCCCAGATAAGAGGCAATACGGGGTAGGAATCCTAGTCCATAAGGACACAGCGGGCAACACTGACGAATTCTACAGCATTAATGAAAGGGTAGCAGTAGTCATAATAAAAGTGAATAGGATGTATAGAATAAAGGTAGTACAAACCTACGCTCCAACCTCCAGTTACGATGATGAAGAAATTGAACAGTTTTGTGAAGATAATGAATTAGCGATGTGAAAAGTGCAAACTCGGTATACTGTAGACATGGGTGACTTCAATGCAAAAGTGAGGAAAAAGCAGGCTGGTGAACAAGCAATTAGAAACTACGGCGTGGATTCTAGGAATGATAGAGGTGAGATGCTGGTAGAATTCATGCAACGGAATAAGCTGCGAATAAGGAACACCTTTTTCGGGAAGCGTAGCAACAGAAAGTGGACCTGGAAATGCCCTAATGATGAAACAAGAAATGGATTTCATACTTTCTGCCGATCCCAGCATAATGCAGGATGTAGAAGTGTTAGGTAGGGTAAAGCGCAGTGATCATAGGTGACTAAGGGCTAGGATTCACTTCACTTTGAAGAGAGAATGAGTAAAATTGGTCAAGAAGAAACAGGCCAACTTAGACGCAGTAAGAGTAAAAGCAGATGAAATTCAGGTTGGTATTTGCAAACAAGTATGCCGACGAAGATGCAGAGATGAAATATGCAGAGATGAAGATGACATAGAGGCAATGAATGAAACAGTAAGTAGGCTGGCTTCAGAAGCAGCAATTGCAGTGGGAGGTCCCTGGCAACCAGTAGGTAAGCTCTCCCAAGTAACAAAGAACCTAATAAAGAAATGACAAAGAATGAAAGTGTCCAACTCAAGAAATAAGATAGAACTTGCGGAACTGTCAAAACTGATCAACAAGGCGAAAACAAGGGATATTCGAACTTATAACGTGAGAAAGACTGAAGAAGCCGTAAAAAATGGACGCAGCCTGAAATCAGTGAGAAGGAAACTTGGCATAGGACAAACCAAGATGCATGCACCGAAAGATAAGCAGGGTAACATCATCAGCAATCTCGAAGGTATAGTAACAGCAGTGGAAGAATTCTATACTGACCTGTACAGTACCCAGAGGAGTCAGAATGCCTCAATTCGAAGCAGTAATGAACAGGATACAGAAACTACTCCTATATCTAGCGATGAGGTCAG
The DNA here is from genome assembly GCF_023375885.2 of Dermacentor andersoni. Classification (NCBI taxonomy): domain Eukaryota; kingdom Metazoa; phylum Arthropoda; class Arachnida; order Ixodida; family Ixodidae; genus Dermacentor; species Dermacentor andersoni. The sequence goes on from NC_092814.1 coordinate 70,183,639, forward strand.
AAGGGCCTTTCAAGACATGAAATGGGGAAGAGCAGCAGGAGAAGATGGAATAACAGTCAATTTAATCAAAGATGGAGGAGACATAATGCTTGGAAAACTGGCGGCTCTCTATATGAATTGTCTATTGACTGCAAGGGTCTCAGAAAGCTGGAAGAATGCAAACATTATACTAATCCACAAAAAGGGAGACATTAAAGAATTGAAAAATTATATGGCCATTAGCTTACTTCCAGTATTATATAACATATTTACCAAAATAATCTCCAATAGAATAAGGGCAACACTGGACTTAAGTGAACCAAGGGAACAGGCTGGCTTCAGGAAGGGTTACTCTACAGTGGATCACATCCATGTCATCAATTCAGTAATCGAGAAATCCGCAGAGTACTATCAGCCTCTCTATATGGCTTTCATAGATTACGAAAAGGCATTTGATTCAGCCGAGATACCAGCAGTCATAGAGGCATTACGTAATCAAGGAGTACAGGACACTTACGTAAATACCTTTGAATCTACAGCTATCAAACTGGGAAGGCTTAGGAGTAAGGATCAACGGTGAACATCTCAGCAACCTTCGGTTTGCAGATGACATTGCCCTGTTCAGCAACACGGTGGACGAGTTACAACAAATGATTGAGGACCTTAAGAGAGAGAGTATAAGAGTGGGGTTGAAGACTAATATGCAGAAGACAAAGATAATGATCAATAGCCGGGCAAGGGAACTAGAGTTCAGGATTGCTAGTCAGCCTCTAGAGTCTGTGAAGGAGCACATTTACCTAGGTTAACTACTCACGGGGGACCCTGATTATGAGAAGGAAATTTACAGAAAAATAAAAATGGGTTGGAGCGCATTCGGCAGACATTGTCAGATCCTGACTGGAAGCTTACCATTATCATTAAAAAGAAAGGTGTACAATCAATGCATTTACCTGTGCTGACATATAGGCCAGATCGACAAAGAAGCTCGAAAATAAGTTAAGGACCTTGCAAAGAGCGATGGAACAAAGAATGTGAGGCATAACGTTAAGAGAATTTAATAATTTAATTATGGGGTTTTACGTGCCAAAACCACTTTCTGATTATGAGGCACGCCGTAGTGGAGGGCTCCGGGAATTTCGACCACCTGGGGTTCTTTAACGTGCACCTAAATCTAAGTACACGGGTGTTTTCGCATTTCGCCCCCATCGAAATGCGGCCGCCGTGGCCGGGATTATAACGTTAAGAGACAGGAAGAGAGTCGTGTAGATCAGAGATCAAACAAGGAATAGCCGATATTCTAATTGACATTAAGAGAAAGAAATGGAGCTGGGCAGGTCATGTAATGCATAGGTTAGATAACCGGTGGACCATTAGAGTTACAGAAGAGAAGCACAGTCGAGGACGGCAGAAGACTAGGTGGGGTGATGAAATTAGGAAATTCGCAGGCGCTAGCTGGAACTGGTTGGAGCAAGACGGGGGGTAATTGGAGATCGCAGGAATAGGCCTTCATCCTGCAGTGGACATAATATAGGCTAATGATGATGATGAGGGACTCATGAATTGCATAATCGCTAGTTTTTTTTAGTCAGCTTTGCTGCAATAGAGATGTGTTATGCGGTGAAGCATACGAAAAATATGGCAGTGAAGCATCTGAAGAGTTCAAAGGAGCCACTGTCACGGAAAATCGTATGTGTCCCTTAATTATACAAATGTGCACGTGCTGTCTCTGATCACAGTATGAACACCGAGACGTCTAATAATTGTACTGGCAGCCATTCAGAGCTGTTTCTGATGTTGCTATGGCGATTTGTGGCCTTCCTTATGGTTACATTTTCCTGGCTGTTACGTTGTTTTTTCGCAGTCCCTTGAAAAACATATCAACAGGATTCTGCTGTACTGCCAAATGAAGTGGCAGTGTGTTAGAGCATATTTTTTGCCTTTTCTTTAGTTCGACCTACCAGATAATTCAATCTATTTCATCTGTCCTGTCAAAGTAAAATCAACAAAAAGCAACTGTACAATGTCTGAAAACATAACAGGCAAAAAGCAACCGGAAAGAACAGGCCGCTTCAAAGTGAAAAATGGAATAAAGAGTTGTTAGACTTGGCACATTTAGGTATTTTTGCCATAGCTACTTGTCAAGAGGATGTAAGACATCCCATTACTTTAGACAGGGGTACAATTCCATACAAGCATGCATGAACAATAGAACTATTCACGGCAGCAAAGACTCCTTAAGCATGTGACAAGACCATTAACATGTGACCATAATTGCTGCAGCTGTAATAGTAAGCACTTGAGCACAATATTTTGAAAAACCTTGATAAAAAAGTTAGAATCACTTTACTCCAGTGTACTTTGTCTTTCGAAAGCAAGATTGTTGAATACCAGACATATACTATATTTTTCAATATTGCTGCATGTGATTAGTTTTCAGCACTGAGTCAACTGTACTTAAAAAGGGGGCATGTCCATATGCGATTTGTCTTCATTTGTGTCTCCGTTTATAGTGCAATGAGTGTTTCCATTCCTGAGTGAGATTTGCTTGCAGTGTCAGGTTATTGTTATGTGAATGTTGCAGCCAGTTACAGAAAGACAGGGTTGCCTAATCATGTTGTATGCAATGCATGTACTAAGTTTCAGAATAATCACAATGACCACCAATTGATCTAACATGGTCAATGACACAGTATAGTTGCATGCACATCATTCATTTTGACAACTGCCACCACCACCACCAGTAGCAACAACAATAATAATAATTGCAACTAAATATACAAAGATGTCACTATTCCTGCTACTGAAATGTTATCTCTCTATAATGGCACAAGTTCCCCAATAAACAGTTTCCCTCATGCTGTCATTGTCCCTTCAGATGTTGTGGGGATGCGTGACTCTCACGCGTCCCCTGATATCTTGTTTTCCCGCATAGCTCCTGTCTTATGCAGTGCGGCTTCGCCGCATGGCCTGGCGCCCGCGGAGGTCGGAGTGCTTGAGGCGCAGTGCGAGAGATGGTGCGAGTGTTGCGCTGCTAGCGCCGCCTCACGCCAGGGTTACTTGGGGGTGCGGGAAAGATAAGGGGCTCTCTTGGGCGGCAGGCCGGCGAACGTGGCGGACGTCCCGCGCATGCGCCGATCCATGCTTCTGCGAGACCGTCTCGCGTGGCCGCCTTTGAACACGCCACCGTTCGCGTGACCGTACGCGCGAACGACCAGGCGTTGGAATCCAGCATGGGGCGAACATATTTGCTCGTTATCCGGTCGCGGTGAGTCGGACTTCTAGATTTGTCGTGCGCCCATCGGCATGTTTTGTGGGTAGCAACTCGGCTAGCAGGCATTGATCTATGAAAGTGCAATAAATGCCCTTGTGATTGTTTGCACTACTGTGTTGTCGTTCCTTTGTCCCAAGAGCACGGTGTGAGAACCCCACAATGTCTGGATCCATCACATCCTCATGATAATAGGTTCATTCTCCGCCAAATCAACCAGCATTATTTTTACCGTCACACACGTAGTTCAGAATATTTTCACATGTTTGTTGAAGTTCAAAACTCGTTCTTCTTGTTCATTTTTCTGCCCAAAATTTTGTAGCATTCTGGTGGCCATTTATTTTTCCTGCCTACCTGAGCACCAATCAACATTTCTTTTTTTTCACAGGGACATTGTATGGTGCAGACATTCATATGGTGTGTATGTCAAGACAATGAAGTGTTGTAACTGCAAAAATAGCCAATTTTTGAAATACTTCAACACTTGAAGTGCTTTTGGCACCGGCAAAAGCGAGTAAAATTTCAAAGTATTAATTTTTTTTTGCAACGCAGGAAAACCTTGAACATTAAAAAAAAAAAAGGTACAGAATGGTAGGATGGTTAATGTATTATAGCCGAAAAATATTTGAAGCTTTGAAGGTTCAGCATGTCGCCTGAAACTAAAAAAACCTGTAAAGTTGCAACTTTTTGCAAAAAGCTTCGTGTCCAAGGTAAAAAAAATGATGCTTTGGTGGTTGGCCTAAAAATATCTGTGATACTCGACTACCTAGCCCTACGTGTCTGCTACGCATGTGAGAAAGTTTCAAAAACGTATTGTTTTTTAAATGCAAAAAGGTCTTTTTTGATTGTGCAGACAGCATAAAAATATATGAAGCCTTACCGTCTAGCAAGGAGAGATTGTTAAAAATGAACCCGAAAAACTATTAAACAAACCGTGACGGGCTTTCTTTTATCAATACGAAGACAAGTAACATCAAGCACCGTGGCCTCGACTCTTTTCTTTTTCTTTCATGAATGCAAACACTGGAAGTCAACTATATCTGAGAACATCAGCTTGAACAGGGCACATGTGAATTTTATAGCTTAGCAAGTTCAAGCTGTCGAACAGTTGTAACACGCAACACCAGAAACTCTGTTCATGCTCGTGCAAGCTTTCAGTCGTAATTATAAAGTTGTTTTCTACTTGCATTGTCTTACGACAGTCTTCGGATTCCAAAAAGCAGGGTACAAAGTGTCCTGCTCCCTGTGTGTCACACTGTATTGCAGTGCGACATGCCTTTTGATATGCTTTGCATGAACATTATCAGTGCTCTTTCTGGATTTACTGGCTACTTGAGTGCAAATATTTTTTTTTTATGAACTACATAAAATGTATCTTTTACTCCCGGACGAAATTAATATGCGACATTCCATCTGCAATGGCTGTATCGTTCATCTCATCTAGCACATGCCAAGCACAAGCCGCATTACGTTAGAGCGTTTGTCTCTTGGCAATAAAACGCAGACCATTACACTGTTTTTCTGTCATCTGCATTGTAGACGAAGCCAGCTTTGTTGTCTGCATCCCCAGCGAGCGAGCTAGGGCGCACGTAGGAGAAAAGCCAGCGCCGACACAAAATTCCCAAAATAACTTCTAGCATTTAAATATAAGACGTTTAAGTAACTTCTCACATACACAGAAGACAAGTAGAGCTATCAAATGATGTATCACATATATTTTTAAGTTGACCACTAAAACTACTTTTTTTTACCTTGAACACGAAGCCTTTGGAAAAACATTAGAACTTTAGTTTTTTTTAGGTGATCAGCTTAACTTTTAAAGCTTCAAATATTTTTCAGCTATAATATTGTAACGGATACGAAAGGCAGGTACAAAAGAAAGAAGAGTAGACGAGGAGAACGAAGAGTTTGAGAGGCCGGACTGCACTACGATCACGCTACGATCATCGCCATAAAACCATTTCTTCACAATTCTTCGTAACAGTTATGGTTGAGGTGCGGGGTAATCGACACCCGAAGACGGAGGCTGAACCACAAGTTCTTCAACGGAGCCGTCGCCTTGCTGGACTCCCATCGAATCCACTGGAGTTGAGTATGTCCCACGACGCAGACGAACAACGGCCCATTCCAAGTGCTGCACCGACCAGTTCCGTTCAACAACTGAGAGATGTGCGTCCCTTCGCCGGAAGATTGAACGAAGACATCGAGGAATGGCTCATCCATTATTACTGGGTGAGTGCCATTAACATGTGGAACGGCGCTTCTCAGGTTTCGAACGTCGTGTTTTTTCTAACGGATACTGCGTTGGTGTGATTTGACAATCACGAGGAAACGTTCAACATGGGGCAGATTTGTTTCGTAAATCAAAGTCGGTGACTCTGCGACAAAAAAGAAAAGGGCAGAACAGACACTACTGCAATGTGCACAAGTGCCAGGCGAAACCTGCATGACCTACATTGAGGCAGTAATAAAACTGTGTAGGATGGTGGACTCTGGAATGTCTGAGGAAGAGAAAGTCGGGCACATCCTAAAAGGAATTACCGAGAATGTTTACAGTTTCCTCATGGCAAAAAACACCCTGGCTTTCGTTGCCGACATCATTCGGCACTGTCACGCTTTCGAGCAACTGAAGACGAGGCGCATCACACCAAAGTTTGGCAGGCTAGCCAATGTGACGACAGTTGCAACTTAGATAGCAACTAGCCCTTCGATCTTGCATCAACGATCCGACAAGTAGTTTGGGAAGAGCTCAGCCTGCACGCGCAAGTGGCACACCCAGGCACTCATAGCTTCCGCCTACCACCAGATTTCGAGCCAAACGTGGCATCCTTCTCCCCGTATCCTGCGGCGAGGGGCATTGAGGATTATGAACTCGCACCCCGACAGCAGCCACACCTCTACGACAGAGGCCCTACTTATGACGCTCGGCCACAATGAGAACACCCACATTTTTACCCCTGAGGCCCTGTGACTTCTGTCAGGCCGCGACAAGAACAGCAATGACCCTACTACCGCAACGCGACTTATGACCGATATAACGGATTTCAGCGAGCAGCAGAGACACGTTATCCACATGACAACGAACTTTCTTGCTGCCCCAGCAGTCTAGCATTCGTTTCGAGGAAGTTGCTGTGAACCGCGACCCTCCTGTAAGCTACAACTGCAGTTCCACAGGCCACATAGCTCGGTATTGTCACCAAGGCTGTCAATCACGAAGGACACCATTGATGTTCTCGCCCCCCGGAACCCATACTTCATATGACTTGCGGTAGACCAATTTGCTTCCAATGGACCGCTTCTTGCACGAGACTAGACTCGGCAATTCGCCAGCATCTGAGCACAGTTTGACAGTACCAAATAACCGTCCCCGTCACTCTCAGTCCCCTCGGTACCATTCTTTCTCACCACCGCCGCGAAACTAGCCTCCACGGCCAATGGAGGTGAGGTCGCTGGACGGTCTTTGCAAGAAATACCTCTGCCTGTTGTGATGCTCAAAAACAAAGTGAATGTGCCGATTGACGGAATACCAACCATGGCGTTAGTCGATACTGGGGTGACTGTGTCTGTGATGAGCCTTACTTTTAAAAACCATTTAGGCCACAAAGTTGTTTTCTTGGAACGATGGTATTACCTTTCCTGGAGTAGGCGGCGAGTGGCTTCATCCCCTTGGTGTTTGTGCTGGGAGTGTTTTGTTGGCTGGGAAAGCGTTTGTGTCGGAATTCCTTGTTCTTTCTCGTTGTTCTCACGATGTTATTCTTGGTATCGATTTTCTTTAACAATGCGGCGCTTCCATGGACTGTGGTTGTGGCGAAATACCGTGTAACAAGTTATTTATATCGGCACATTCCGAATGAAGCTCGCGTGGCGAAGACAGCGACACAGACACACTCGGTGTTCTTGATGAAGTGATTGCACCATTGTGGTGCCCGACGCCCGTTCCGTGTTTCTGCCACTACTGTTGATGCTGATTGTGTTGACCTTGTAGTTAGGCCTCTCCACATGAACTGTGCTAAAAAAAATATACTTGTGCCCTGCTCTGTCGTGTACATGACGAAAGGAGTCGCCACATTGTGGGCGCTGAACTGTTCCGCCATGCCGGTTGTCCTTCCTCGCGGTATGAAAATCGCTTTCTTCGATGAAGCCACATGTAGTTCAATAGCAGCACTAACTGCGGACGTCTCTACAGCTTGCTCTCCTTGCGATAATCGCCATTCTGAAGAGCTAATGCTTGGCATGATCAGCAAGGCTCTCTGAGCATCGGAACAGCAAGCACTGGTACAGGTACTTGCCAGGCATGAGGCTGCATTCGACTTCACGCATGGAGATGCACCCCTTCATTTATCGTCATTCTGCGCTCGTCACAGAATAGATACCGGCTCAGCACACCCCATCCACCAGAAGCCATACTGAGTATCATTCTGTGAGCTCAAAGTTATTGCAGAGCAAGTCAAGGAGATGATGAACAAAGGTGTCGTTCAAGAGTCGTCTAGTCCATGGGCAGCCCCAGTAATCCTGGTCCGAAAAAAAGATTACAGACGTCTAAACGCAGCGATGAAGAAGGATGTCTATCTGCTACAGCGAATCGATGAAGTCATTGATTGCTTACACGCTGCTTCTTACTTCTCAACACTTGATTTGCGAACGGGGTATTGTCAAATACCTATAGACCCTGCCGACAAGGAAAAGACTGCTTTCGTGACTCCAGATGGTCTATTCAAATTTAATGTTATGCCTTTTGGCCTTTGCAATGCTCCTGCCACCTTCAAAAGATTCATGGACACAGTACTACGTGGTCTAAAGCGGGCGAGATGCATGTGTTACCTTGATGATGATGTAATTTTTGGCCGCACGTTTGAAGAACACAAAGAACGTCTCAGCCTTGTTCTCGACTGCATGGAGAAAGCTGGACTGGTTCTAAACAAAAACAAAAAAATAATAAAAAAAAATGTCGGTTTCGCAAACGTCAAACACTGGTCCTGGGACACTTAGTCGCCAAGGATGGCGTCAGACCCGATCCTTGCAAGATTGAAGCAGTGAGCTCCTTCAAGCCAGCGCAGTCAGCACGAGAACTTCACTCATTCATTGGCCTATGTTCGTATTTTCGTCGTTTTGTTCCCCGGTTTGCCGACATCGTTTACCGATTTACAAGTATGTTGCGACAAGATGCGACCTTCAATTAGCCACCAGAGTGTGACGCATCATTATCCCAACTGAAGTTTATACTAACGTCAGCACCTTTTTTGCGTCACTTCGATCCATCTTGCCAGACTGAAGTTCACACTGATGCTAGCGGAATTGGGATAGGAGCGGTGCTTGTACGTCACAGTGGCGCAGAACATGTTGTCACATATGTCAGCCGTTGCCTGAGCAAATCTGAATGCAATTTTATGGTTACGGAACAGGAATGCCTGGCAGCTGTTTTCGCTGTACAGAAGTTTCGGTGTTGTTTTTGCGGTAGACCATTCAAGATTATCACCGATTATCATTCTTTATGCTGGCTGGTCAGTTTGCGTGATCCCTCTGGTTGCCTCGCACATTGGGTGGTGCACCTCCAGGAATACAACTTTGTGGTATCGTACAAGAGAGGCCGTCGTCACGCTGACACAGATTGCCTCTCTTGGATTCCTCTTGCGACTACCGACTGCGATGCTGAGAATTTTGACGACTGTCTCGCTGCTGTTACTTCTGTGTTCCCTGACGCGGCAGACTTTCAGCGAGAACAACAGAATGATCTTACCCTCGATCCACTTTTTGTCGCCACCCGTACTTCTCAAGGCAGCGGTCGCTTTACTGTCCGTGATAAGTTGCTCTACAAAACTAATTACTCCGGGCACGGAGTGCGTTTTCTGCTTGTTGTCCCCGAGAGTCTTCACTCCGATGTTCTATGCGCCATGCATGATCATGCGACACCATTTCGGCTTCGTACCAACGCTACACCGCATGCAGGAGCGCTTTTACTGGCCCAAGATGTACGAAACAACCAAGCGCTATGTCGCTAGTTGTGAAATGTGCCGACGTCACAAGTGACCGACCACCGCAGCCCAAGGTCCCCTTCGGCCATTGACACTGCCCAGTATGCTATTCGGGCAAGTAGGCATTGACCTTTTGGGTCCATTCCCATTATCTAACAAGAACCGTTGGATAACTGTCTGCGTAGACCATCTTACACGGTATGCAGAAACTGCAGCCATACCCTCTTCCACCACTGCTTGCGTGGCAGTCTTCCTGCTATGTTCCGTGGTCCTTCGTCATGGCCCACCACGTGTCATCATCAGCGACCGTGGTTGCCAATTCACTGCTGATGCCATTGAAGAGTTACTTCGTTTGTGCACTTCGCAGTTCCATCATTCCAGGCCATATCATCCACAGACCAATGGCCTCATTGAAAGGACAAACAGAATGCTGACCAACATGCTTGCCATGTACATCTCCTCATATCATAAGAACTGGGACGACATGTTGCCCTTCATCACTTACGCAAACACGGTGAAACACAAAACCATGAACGATAGCCTATTTTGTCTCCTGTATGTAAGGTTACCGCGAAGCCCTCTGAACACTTTCTTACCCTTCGTTCTGCACAATGACGATTCTGTATCGAAGACTGTGTCTCGCCGAAGAAGCCCGTCGAATAGCTCGTCTTCGTACTCTGGCCTTGCAAAGTCGTTCGAAACAGCGATACAACGACCGTCGCGTACAAGTATTGTTCGAAAAAGGTGACTTGGTCCTTCTTTGGACACCGCAACGCAAGCGTGGATTGTGTCAAAAGCTTTTGTCACAATATTCAGGCCCATTTGTAGTTATGGACCACCTGAGCGAACTCACTTACGTAATAGCTCGCCTCCTGTGCAATGGTCGGCGATCAAGCAGAACTCAACTGACTCATATTGCTCGCCTGAAGCCTTTTTACCCTGCTTGTCCATCCCATGCTTTTCTTTTTTTTTTTTTTACCCTGCTTTTGCTCTGCTTGTCGATCCTGACTCGCCCCACGGGCTTCGTCTGCTTGTGGGGAAATGTAACGGATACGAAAGGCAGGTACAAAAGAAAGAAGAGTAGACGAGGAGAACAAAGAGTTTGAGAGGCCGGACTGTGCTACGATCATGCTACCATCATCGTCGATCTCCTGTAAATAAAAACATTTCTTCACAACTCTTTGCAACAATGTCAACCGGGCTACCATTCTATATATTTACTTTCCGCCTTCTGAATTTTTCTGTGTTGCAAGAAAAAAATTCTAACTTTGCAATTTCACTTGCTTTTGATGCTGCCAAAAGCACTCACATAAGGAACAAAACACGGATGTACGTCTACAAAGTGTTGAAATATATGAAAAAAAAAAAAAGATACTTGGCTATATTGGCCGTCACACTGCTACGTTGTCTTGGCATGATCTCAATGTCTGGATCACCTGCTGCGGTGGCTTAGTGGTTATACTGTTGCGCTGCTAAGCACGAGGTCGCGAGATCAAATGTTGGCCCCGGCGGCTGCATTTCGATGGGGGCAAAAGGCAACAACGCCTGTGCCCCATGCAATGAGAGTACGTTACAGATTCCCTGGTGGTCAAAATTAATCCAGAGTTCTACACTACAGCATGCCTTATAATCAAATCGTGGTTTTGGCACGTAAAACCCCAGAATTGAATTCAAATTCAATGTATGGAGTATATAATGTCCATTCTAATTGTCTGTTAATTGTCTGAGTTTCCTGCCCAGGTCAGCTGAGCAGGAAAAATAAATTGTCACTAAAATGCTAAAAAAATTTTGTCAAGAAAAATAAATGGGGAGAACGAGTTCTGAACTTCAACAAACATGTGGAAATTTTTTCAATTATATCTCTGATGGTCGAAAAAGTGCTGGTTGATATGGCATGGAACGACCCAATATGCACCAACTGCATCTTTTTTTGTGGGCTTCGTTGTCGACCACTTACTCATTACAAACATTCAGAAAGAAAAAAAAAATGCTGTGCACAATTAGGCTTCAACACAGGTGAGCTCAATTTACACCACAACCTAAAACAGGCAAGAGGTGCTACAAACCTTGACAACAATACCCATGCGCTTTCGCTCTGAAGTGAAGGGAAAGGTCTGCAGTATAGTGTAATCTAGGATATTTCCATGTGGAGTGCGCAGCTTGAGCGAGTTGAGATCCCTGAAGACAAGCTCAAGGCCAACACTTTCAGTCCAGGTCACTAATGCCACCTGAAAAAGGCAACATAATTGAAGTATAATTAAATATGTCTGCAAAATGAACTGTGAAATACTGAAAACTCAGCGAAGTTCCAATGCGTGCCTCAACAAATTTAGCAATGTTGGAAGGAGAGAGAGAGAGAGAAGGAGGCCTATTCACACCTCATCAGGACTAGATGCCTGGTAGGTGGGTGGCTTCTGGTATTGCTCGGCCAGTGCCTGCTCATCATCAGCATCAGAAGCAACACCCTCGTAGACAGGAGTCACATTATGGCACAGAGCCACTGCCCGAACAGCTTCTTGCACTCGAGTGGCCATGTTGCGGCGCACACGGACCCCCTGGGCAGACCCAGTTGTACCAGGTGCAGGCGAGGGTGCCCCAGGAGTGTATGCAGCCTTCAGGTTGCTCTCCACTTCCCCAAAGGATTCTGAGCTGTAGGACACTGAGCCAAGGTGAAGCTTCTTCAGCACCTAGAGAGAGCAATGATTCCGCACAGTAAGAGAAAGAGATCTGGGAGGCCTGGCAAATGCACATGTTAGTTATTTCACTGGCATTAGCCTGAGAACATTTCTTATTTCCAAGTGTTCACGCATAACCAGGACTAGCTGCTACCATTTAACCATGTTTCCTAAAACTGGCTTTTATTTTAGACAACACATACACAGAAAAACCAAAGGCTCACAAACCTCAACAGAAGTAGATAAGAAGCTGCACACTGTCACTCCCCACCATGAAGACTTGCTTGGCAAACATTTAATTTTTTTATTGCTCCTGGAAGGCCCAAAGGCATTATATGAGCATTACGTGCCCTTAGGTGCGCATTGATCTGCTACTACACTTAGCTTGACACATTGAGTTCTAGTTATAACAAACAAAGTGAAATTCTGCATTGGCAGATGTCACCAAATGCTGTTTCCATTTGAGAAACAGGTTTAATGTGCTTTATAAAGCTGTTTTAACATCCACATCAACCGTGTGAGGCTTACAGCATTGTCTGACCTTTCCTAATAAGCACACCACTGCTCAGAATGCGTTAATGTGCATTCACTTGGTATTTTCAAAGCAAAATTAATTACAAGCACTAAGTTCAGCTTAAAGGGTCCGCCACTGTCAGTTCCTGACATGTGACAAATACTGTCAGGAAAGTCAAGAACAGTCAATATATATAACTACTACAATACTATCATAAGAAGCCAACAAACACCGACACCAAGGACAACATAGGGGAAATTACTGGTGCTTAATAAATGAATTAAAGAAACAATAAACTAATGGAAATTAAAGTGGATGAAAAAACAACTTGCTGCAGGTGGGAACCGAACCCACAACCTTCGCATTTCGCATGCGATGCTCTACCAATTGAGCTACCGCGGCGCCGTTTCCCCATCCACTTTCTTGGGTATTTATGTGCCCTAGTAGAACCCTGGGAGTGTTAGCCAGCGCCACGACTCACAGACCTTGGCAGCGGACGTGGAACGTCCTTTTTGCCGCAGGCGTCACAAGAACGTGATCTGTGAGCCAAGGTCACGAGCCAAGGTCTGTGAGTGGTTACAATCTACACAGGATGTTGCATACGAATAAATCTTATTTGCAAGTCGGTGCACGTCCCGTTGCCTTGTTCTTTTTTGCGTTGTCTTTCTGCACTGCTGTTACAAAATGTAGATATAACATTTTATCATTTATAATAACCACACTTCAGCGCATTTATACGATTTTCCGACTCTGCCTATTAAACTGCGTCTAGATATAACGAACATCTTAAAAGTGCTGTACTGTTAGAACGAACGGCTGAAACAAGAGGCACACTCAGACTAGTGTGGTCAATACTCGGCTGTAACGGCGAGACCTTTGCGAAATGGCAGAATGCCGCAGTAGTTTCCACTTCCAGCCAACTAGAATGCTTTGCTCTCATATGCATAATCTACTCATCTCTTGCTAATAGTAAAATATTGCACAAGCTCTCAAAGAAAAAATAGTGGTGACTGAACTCGCAGTTTCAAAAGAACAGGCAATCAGGACAGGGCGCCATTATGAAAAAGCTATGACGCTGCATTTTGTTCTCTAGATAGATGTTTCAAACCGTCTATTTAAATGCGTACTGAAAAACATTGTGTGGAGACACGAGGACAAGCTGAGAAAGAACCAGGACGAGCGCTAACTCACAACTGAAGTTCTATTTATTTGTGCATGTGTTTGGAATAAACTTCAGTTATGAGTGAGCGCTCGTCCTGGTTTTTTCTTGGCTTGTTCTCATGTCTCCGCGAAAACTTTTTCAGTATGCATTTCAACCAACTAGCCCAACTATCCACTCTCCTACGTCTATTTAAAGCTAGGCGCAGTAAAGCACCGGGAACAAAAAGGAAGATATTGAAAATAAATTTTTTTTATCAAGACGGTGTCGAACAGTAACTGCCGACGCCAGCTTCATTTTCATACATTTCTGCGTGTTTTGAAAGGCGAGTCAACATATAACATACTACTGATATAATGAGTGCTTTATGTGGTAGTATCAAGTTTGCTGTAAATGGGTTCAACTGTAATTGACACAATATTCATTGTCGTTTTTTAACGTTGGTAGCACAAACCTTGCTTAGGTTGAAATACAGTCGAACCACAATATAACACCGATATAATGAATCATCGGATGTAACAAAGTAAATATAAATTTGCTTGGCAATGCTTTACTTCAATGGAGTAGTATTATACTGCTATAATGAAATCAAAAATGAGGTATCCAACTTGGTATCGGTTATAGCGAAGCACATTTTTGTTTGCAGGTGCCTCAGAATATATATTCTGGTAACAAAAATATCGACTGCAGTCGCCGACCAATTTTGCAGATGCCTGATTTTTTGAACTTGCCCAATTATTCGGACTTCCCTGCAGCACTGCCGCCTATCCCTAGAACTACAATAATAATAACAACAGAAATTTCGGACACCACACAACATTTTGTGCAGGAACCACTCGCACGATGCTGCAAGCACGTCAGCCATGAACAAAGCTGGCATCATGTCAACTGGTACGAAACCGCAACTTTGGTTGCCAACTCCCAACAAACTGCCCTGATTAGGCCTAATGGCCTATGCAGTGCAGACTGGTGACAAGCAGTTGCAGGAAGTTCGCCGTCAATATTTTCCCACCTGTAGATCCTATCGGCGATCGCGCATGAGATCAGATGAGAAGTTAGACTGATGGGAATAGTAGCATAGTAAAGGTCCACGTGCAGGCTCCTCCATGTCAAAAAAGTGTGCCGGTGGAGTAACTCAGCAATAGCAAACTGAAATGACACACACTGGACGCACATGCACATTTCTCCCTGCGGCTTGGCTGGTTGGAACACAGACACAGTGTACTCACGGCGATGCAGGGCGTGTGCATATACTGTATTTTTGCAAGTACAGTAATACCTGGTTAACTCCAACTTGCACATCTAGAAAAATCAGCTAAGTCAAAATTTTCCACGGCACTAAACCACTTTCCATATGTGCCACATATTTATTGCCCTTCGTCTCGAAGTATTTTTGGGCCAAATTGCGGATGTATCGAAATCTTGACTGAGAGTCGAACAAGAACGCCGCCAGACAAGCTTTGTACGAGGCTGCCACGCCTTGGCCGCGCCTACCACAAAGCGGACGCTTTCCCCTAATATGAAGTCGGAACCTAGCAGCATAACAACTTTGTCAAGCAGCCATGTGGCACGTCATGTGACAGGAGAGATGCGCACGCAGAGGCAGGCCCCGCAAAATAGCACACTTGACGAAGTTCGCGTTGTTCGCTTTATGCAACGCATGTGATTTACCATCAGAGGCGATTTTCGTTTTCATTTCATTCTATGCAGTGCACACAGCACTGAATTTTTATTCTAAACAACGTAGAATAAAAACGCACGTGCTGCGTGCGTTCCGGTACATCTTGCTCGCGTAGCACGTACCCATGACTGCTCACGTCGCTTTCTGTAGCAGGGTTCCCAGTAAGTCCACACTGCGTGCATTGCGTAGTATAAAGCGACGTGAGCATTCATGGGTACGTGCTATGTAAGCAAGATGTAGTGGTGACAGGTGAATTTACTGATGCCGAAATCACTGGGATGGCTACAAATGGAGGGGACAGTGAAGGCAATGACAAAGAAAGACCTCGAAAGGTGCAGACATCAGCCAAAACAAGAAGCATGCTTCGCTTGTTGCGAGATAAAGTTAAATGCAGCGGCGGGAACGACTGGCTCGTGCAATGTGTGATGCAGCTCAAGGATGCCTTTCTAAGTTCAAGGTCTACCACGAAGCAGACCAGCCTTACGCACTTTTTATGTACTGAATAAAATCGCAGTGCCACACAACGAAGATGGTCAATATCTTTGGTATGTTTCATTTTTCCTTGAAACCTTTACGACGAGACAGTTTATAAGCTCTTGTTGAAAAGCTTGTCAGTAGTAGTGAATCTTCTAGAAAGAATTTGACTTTTCACTGAAATGTCTACAACTATGCTTATCTCGAAATGTCTTCCAGTTTTTACTACATCGAGTTAATGAGGTATTACGGTATAACCCGCAAGAAAAGATTAGAAAAATTTAACAGCAATGTCAGGGTGCAGATTATATGCAAATTTTGCTTTGTGGTGTGGCTTCACGGCAGCATGTGCAGCACTGACGTGAAGCCACACCTCAAGGCAAAGTTCTCCACCATCTAAAGTTTAATCTCCCAGGGAACCGCAACCCAGCATATTGAAGCTCCCTCATTCCTCTTTTATGGTTGCCAGTTACCTCCCCTTTTCGGATTGCTCTTTTGCAATTTCGCGAAGCACGAGAACTCAGATCACGAGAGCTAGTGCTTGACAGCAGTCCTTTACAGATAGCAGATTATCAGCATTGCGAAAGAGGAGGGGAACAGAGCCGCTGGCCGACGATACAATGTGGAAGACTAGTGCACTCAGGAGATTGTTTTTATAAAGATTGGTCGTGCCAAGGGGCATTTATGTTACAAAAGATGGCAATGTGGCCCTTGGTGACTAGAGACATTCATGTAGCGAATGCTTATAATAGAGCCCAACAGCCACAGATATTGTTATACCCTTCGCTAATTACCCATTGTGAAGGATATATAATAGGAAAACCAACATGTCTAACCAAAACAAAGATCTCATATATCGCACATGCTTTCTCTATAGGAATTGTAATACTCCGTAAGAGCTGTGCATATATACTATACATTCATAATTTTTTGATCAAATTTGTGCCAGGAATTGGCTCTATGCAGAAGTGTGCCTTCATCCTCATTTCTACTTGTCCACTGTTTGACAACAATTTATCAACAAGTTGGCTTCCACATTTTGCATTCTACCTTCAACACTACTAACCATTTCATTCTGAGTCAGTGTGCCCGTCTTGTCTGTGAAAAGGTAGACTATGCGGCCCATTTCCTCAGGGATTGTAGAAGAACGCACAACTGTCCCAGGTATGTCCTTGTCCTGTTGTATCATCCAAGAGTACACCATTTTCCCCATGTCCAACGTTACTCGAAGGCTGCAAGACAAGCAGTTGCCTAAGAATAATTCAAATATGGTTTTGCCTTGTGGTTTTACTTGCTTTAACCAGAAACGGCAAACACTTACCTTATGGGAACAATATAAGAGAACAGTAGGACAAAGCGCAAGAAGTAGCGATACCAAGGACCATCAAATCCCTGATTAGAGGAGGAAAAAGGAGGAAGCAAAAGTCAATAATAGTGTGACAACTTGCCTGCAGCTTATTCCCACCTCCGCAATCCATTTCCCCACCAACATTTTCCAATAAAATTTTTATGCTTTTTTTATGGTAAGTGCTGAAACGTGATAGTTTTCGTACCGAAGAGAATGATTCTGAAACTTTACCATCTGGTTTCTTACATAACCAAAAGCAGCCACAGTGGCTTCGCCTTTACTTATGAACTGTTCAAGCTTGACACATGGTTTTTATATAATTGTGTGTGTGTGCGTGTGTGTATGTGTGCACATTTGTTAGCAATAAAGAAGTTTAAACATAAGAAACTTTATAAATATAAAAACAACAATATGTAGGGGACCCATAATTATGTCCAGTTATTACAAAGACACCCACAGTAGGACACTTAACTCAGAAAACTTGAACAAGAGAGCTCTAAAGCAGATATGGTAAAGGGTAACAGCTCTCCTGTATTTATGCTCCCAACTAAGTTGGGCCATTTGCAAAATGCAAGCCAGATTTCACAATGTTAATGTGCCTTGATGTAAATGCGATCCATGAATCAGCCACCTTAAGTTCAATCGTCAGCCTATTTTATGTTCACGACAGAATGAAGGCCTCGTCTATGCGTGTTTGCCCTCTGACATAGCGCCTGCCATATGCACCCCAATTCATTTTTATTTATCTGGAAACTGTCTTCCCGTAATATGGGCACCTTGCGACTACTTGGCCGAGATAAATATACTCCTCCACAGCTTCAAGAGGCTGACCATCAATCACGAACTTTTGTTCCCTTGCCAGTCTACTGAACACAACCTTAGTTTTATTGCACATTAATCCTCAAACCTACTCATAGACTTCACCAGTGAAGGTCTTTAATCGCTTGTAAGCCATCTCCAGTGTTGCTGTACAGGACAATGTCATCGGCAAACTGCAGGTTGCCGGGGTATTCACTGTTGACCCTCAAGCCTAAACCTTCCCAATATGACACTTTGAATAACATATTCCAAGCATGCAGTAAATAGCACCGGAGAGGTTGTGTGCCTGACACACTTTTTAATTTGTATTCTCCAGCTTTTCTTGTGAAGGATTATGGTAGCTGTGGATCTCTGCAGATCCTAAGATATTCAGGTATATTTCCTCTACCCCTTTACTAAGCAATGCCTCCATGACTGCTGGTATTTCTACTAAATAAAACACTTTTTCATAATCTATGAATGCTATATTCAGAGTTGCCACTTTGCCATGTCGTCAAAAGTAAGCCAAATTATACCAATAATATAAAAAGTGTATCTTAATTGCATGGTACACTGCAGTGGACATGAAAATACACTAAGACAGGAAATGAAAAACAAGGCACAGCATTTATTTGAAACTTCTAAAGAGCTTTGCCCCTTAGGTCTGATAAAAAATGTGCCCAACAAAAATCAGTATTATGATTTCTCTGAATGTCATTAAGCTACACCAGTAGAGTACAGTACAGTGAACTCTCTAAGGGCCCCTCGCCAGATTTGGCCAATTTAAACAGACTAGCGCAGTGCATATTTCACAGCACAGCGTGCCCGTGAAAACCGCTGAACTTTCAATCCAAATGCCACATGTCCTCCTTCTCAAGGAAACTTATGGGAGAAGGCAGGGAAGGAACGCTGCATGTGGATACTACTCGAGTCAGAGAGAGACAGTCTCTCTGTTGGGAGTCGAGCTCACCTCCTGGCAGTATGGTAACAGGGCGTTCAATTTGTTCTATCTCCTTCAATAATAAATCGATAAAAAAATTATTTCAGTAGAACAATCTTTAGACACCGTTTTAGAACTTCTAATGTATGACTAAAATTTGCAATGGGGCCTGGTGAGGGGTCCTTTATAGAGAACACCAATTTGGCATTCAACCCTACATAACTTTGAGAAGCCTTCACATTTTAAAGAAAATTGGCTGATGATATGATGCGTTCATCATCATCATCATCAGCCTAGTTACGCCCACTGCAGGGCAAAGGCCTCTCCCATACTTCTCCAACTACCCCGGTCATGTACTAATTGTGGCCATGTTGTCCCTGCAAACGTCTTAATGTCATCTGCCCACCTAACTCTCTGCCGCCCCCTGCTACGCTTCCCTTCTCTTGGAATCCAGTCCGTAGCTCTTAGTGACCATCGGTTATCTTCCCTCCTCATTACATGTCCGGCCCATGCCCATTTCTTTTTCTTGATTTCAACTAAGATGTCGTTTACCCGCGTTTGTTGCCTCACCCAATCTGCTCTTTTCTTATCCCTTAACGTTACACCCATCATTCTTCTTTCCATAGCTCGTTGCGTCGTTCTCAATTTCAGCAGAACCCTTTTCGTAAGCCTCCAGGTTTCTGCCCCATATGTGAGTACTGGTAACACACAGCTGTTGTACACTTTCCTTTTGAGGGATAGTGGCAACCTACTGTTCATGATTTGAGAATGCCTGCCAAACGCACCCCAACCCATTCTTATTCTTCTGGTTATTTCAGTCTCATGATCCGGATCCGTGGTCACTACCTGCCCTAAGTAGATGTATTCCCTTACCACTTCCAGTGTTTCGCTACCTATCGTAAACTGCTGTTCTCTTCCGAGACTGTTAAACAGTACTTTAGTTTTCTGCAGATTAATTTTCAGACCCACCCTTCTGCTTTGCCTCTCCAGGTCAGTGAGCATGCATTGCAATTGGTCTCCTGAGTTACTAAGCAAGGCAATATCATCAGCGAATCGCAAGTTGCTAAGGTATTCTCCATCGACTTTTATCCCCAATTCTTCCCACTCCAGGCCTCTGAATACCTCCTGTAAACATGCTGTGAATAGCATTGGAGATATCGTATCTCCCTGTCTGACGCCTTTCTTTATAGGGATTTTGTTGCTTTCTTTGTGGAGGACTACGGTGGCTGTGGAGCCGCTATAGATATCTTCCAGTATTTTTACATATGGCTCATCTACACCCTGATTCCGTAATGCCTCCATGACTGCTGAGGTTTCGACTGAATCAAACGCTTTCTCGTAATCAATGAAAGCTATATATAAGGGTTGGTTATATTCTGCACATTTCTCTATCACTTGATTGATAGTGTGAATATGGTCTATTGTTGAGTAGCCTTTACGGAATCCTGCCTGGTCCTTTGGCTGACAGAAGTCTAAGGTGTTCCTGATTCTATTTGCGATTACCTTAGTGAATACTTTGTAGGCAACGGACAGTAAGCTGATCGGTCTATAATTTTTCAAGTCTTTGGCGTCCCCTTTCTTATGGATTAGGATTATGTTAGCGTTCTTCCAAGATTCCGGTACGCTCGAGGTTATGAGGCATTGCGTATACAGGGTGGCCAGTTTCTCTAGAACAATCTGACCACCATCCTTCAACAAATCTGCTGTTACCTGATCCTCCCCAGCTGCCTTCCCCTTTTGCATAGCTCCTAAGGCTTTCTTTACTTCTTCTGGCGTTACCTGTGGGATTTCGAATTCCTCTAGGCTATTCTCTCTTCCACTATCGTCGTGGGTGCCACTGGTACTGTATAAATCTCTATAGAACTCCTCAGCCACTTGAACTATCTCGTCCATATTAGTAACGATATTGCCGGCTTTGTCTCTTAACGCACACATCTGATTCTTGCCTATTCCTAGTTTCTTCTTCACTGTTTTTAGGCTTCCTCCGTTCCTGAGAGCCTGTTCAATTCTATCCATATTATAGTTCCTGATGTCCGCTGTCTTACGCTTGTTGATTAACTTAGAAAGTTCTGCCAGTTCTATTCTAGCTGTAGGATTAGAGGCTTTCATACATTGGCGTTTCTTGATCAGATCTTTCGTCTCCTGCGATAGCTTACTGGTTTCCTGTCTAACGGCGTTACCACCGACTTCTATTGCGCACTCCTTAATGATGCCCATGAGATTGTCGTTCATTGCTTCAACACTAAGGTCCTCTTCCTGAGTTAAAGCCGAATACCTGTTCTGTAGTTTGATCCGGAATTCCTCTAGTTTCCCTCTTACCGCTAACTCATTGATTGGCTTCTTGTGTACCAGTTTCTTTCGTTCCCTCCTCAAGTCTAGGCTAATTCGAGTTCTTACCATCCTGTGGTCACTGCAGCGTACCTTGCCGAGCACGTCTACATCTTGAATGATGCCAGGGTTCGCGCAGAGTATGAAGTCGATTTCATTTCTAGTCTCACCATTCGGGCTCCTCCACGTCCACTTTCGGCTAACCCGCTTGCGGAAAAAGGTATTCATTATACGCATATTATTCTGTTCTGCAAACTCTACTAATAATTCTCCTCTGCTATTCCTAGAGCCTATGCCATATTCCCCCACTGACTTGTCTCCAGCCTGCTTCTTGCCTACCCTGGCATTGAAGTCGCCCATCAGTATAGTGTATTTTGTTTTGACTTTACCCATCGCCGATTCTACGTCTTCATAAAAGCTTTCGACTTCCTGGTCATCATGACTAGATGTAGGAGCGTAGACCTGAACAACCTTCATTTTGTACCTCTTATTAAGTTTCACAACAAGACATGCCACCCTCTCGTTAATGCTATAGAATTCCTGTATGTTACCAGCTATTTCCTTATTAATCAGGAATCCGACTCCTAGTTCTCGTCTCTCCGCTAGGCCCCGGTAGCACAGTACATGCCCGCTTTTTAGCACTGTATATGCTTCTTTTGTCCTCCTAACCTCACTGAGCCCTATTATATCCCATTTACTACCCTCTAATTCCTCCAATAACACTGCTAGACTCGCCTCACTAGATAGCGTTCTAACGTTAAACGTTGCCAGGTTCAGATTCCAATGGCGGCCTGTCCGGAGCCAGGTATTCTTAGCACCCTCTGCAGCGTCACAGATCTGACCGCCGCCGTGGTCAGTTGCTTCGCGGCTGCTGGGGACTGAGGGCCGGGGTTTGATTGTTGTATTCATATAGGAGGTTGTGGCCAAGTACTGCACCAGGGTGGCCAATCCTGCTCTGGTGAGAGAGTGCGTTACCGGTTCTGGTCACCGGGATCAGGCCGCACTCCAGGCCTGTTTGTGCAATTTTCTCAACACACGTTTTTTTTTTTTTTGTATTTTCCGGTGGAGAATAGCGCGGCACCGGGATTTGAATCACGGTCCTCTTGCACTGGAGACGGATACTCTACCGTCCCCGTAGGAGTTAAATTAAAAATTAATTTATGGGGTTTTACGTGACAAAACCACTTTCTGATTATGCACGCCGTAGTGGAGGACTCCGAAAATTTCGACCACCTGGGGTTCTTTAACGTGCACCTAATTCTAAGTACACGGGTGTTTTCGCATTTCGCCCCCATCGAAATGCGGCCGCCGTGGTCGGGGTCCGATCCCGCGACCTCGTGCTCAGCAGTCTAACACCATAACCACTGAGCAACCACGGCGGGTCCCGCAGGAGTTGTACGCCTCATTTAACCTACAGTGGTGCCCTACTTGGTCAGTCAAGGTGGACCAATCTGAGCTCGGTTATACCGCATGGATGGCACTCGGCTAGAGAACCTGGTATTTATGACCTGCACATGTGAGTGTGAGGCCATAAATATTTGAAGATCTATATAAATATATATTTTTTTTTTTTTAGGAGGGTTCCCGTACAGTGATAAAATAAAGGAAAAGACATTAAAAGAAAGAAAAAAAAAGAGAAAAAAAAAAGAAAGAAAAAGGGGCAGAAAAAAAAAGGAACATAACAGGTGATTTGAACTCGTGACCCTTCGATGTTGCCCAGAAAGATAGCTCAGTCGGTTGGTTCGTCAGGTCCCAGGCTACTTTCAAGCGCCACAGCTCCTGCTCCGAGCCTCACACTTACGTGGAAAGAGACTCATGTTGTCCGCGATAGTCGGTTTATGCTGATTCCGAGTAGTTGGAAGGCATACTTTCTAGGAAAAATGGCCGCTCAAGGAGAAGAGCCAACTCGAGCGGCTTTAGAGGCTAGGAAAACTGCCTTAAAATATTTAGACTTGAGGGAAAGCTTCGTTAACAAACTATAACACGGCAATCAGCACTCGAATACGACGAGAGAAATTACTGAGACGTGGAAAATTCCCTTGAAAAAAAAAAAAATCTGGTTTGCTAGGCAAATGCTTGTATGTATTGAACCTCTTAAAAGATGAGGGGTGAAATATGCGCTCACCGAGAGGGCATCTTCGGCACGAGACATCCCCAAGGCACCTTACAGAGATGTGGAGAGCTTCGCGGCCGGAACGAAGCTTCCCTTCTCCGCCGGCCAAGAGGGGGAAACGCGCTTTCCGATCGCTCAAGGTTGCGCGGACAAAGCCTAACTCTAGCGTCTAGGAAAAGCTTAACCAGGTGTGATGGCGGCACGCATAGCGTGGGAAGCTAGCCGCCAGAATAACTATACCAAGGACTGCTGCTGATGAGGGCGAAATACCTTCGTGTAATTATAATAACCCTAATAGGACTACTTTCGAAAAAAAAAGGAAACGGCCCAGAGGGCTATACTACGAGAGCTATGACTGATAGTTTTCTCTCTCTCTCTCTATATATATATATATATATATTCATCTCATCTATGGGATCGCATGCGCGCGCTGTTTCTTTGTCTCTGCGTGTAGTAGTTGTGAGAGCCAGTTTAAGGGCGGAGTAGTTGGAAGGCATACTTTCTAGGAAAAATGGCCGCTCAAGGAGAAGAGCCAACTCGAGCGGCTTTAGAGGCTAGGAAAACTGCCTTAAAATATTTAGACTTGAGGGAAAGCTTCGTTAACAAACTATAACACGGCAATCAGCACTCGAATACGACGAGAGAAATTACTGAGACGTGGAAAATTCCCTTGAAAAAAAAAAAATCTGGTTTGCTAGGCAAATGCTTGTATGTATTGAACCTCTTAAAAGATGAGGGGTGAAATATGCGCTCACCGAGAGGGCATCTTCGGCACGAGACATCCCCAAGGCACCTTACAGAGATGTGGAGAGCTTCGCGGCCGGAACGAAGCTTCCCTTCTCCGCCGGCCAAGAGGGGGAAACGCGCTTTCCGATCGCTCAAGGTTGCGCGGACAAAGCCTAACTCTAGCGTCTAGGAAAAGCTTAACCAGGTGCGATGGCGGCACGCATAGCGTGGGAAGCTAGCCGCCAGAATAACTATACCAAGGACTGCTGCTGATGAGGGCGAAATACCTTCGTGTAATTATAATAACCCTAATAGGACTACTTTCGAAAAAAAAAGGAAACGGCCCAGAGGGCTATACTACGAGAGCTATGACTGATAGTTTTCTCTCTCTCTCTCTATATATATATATATATATATTCATCTCATCTATGGGATCGCATGCGCGCGCTGTTTCTTTGTCTCTGCGTGTAGTAGTTGTGAGAGCCAGTTTAAGGGCGGAGTAGTTGGAAGGCATACTTTCTAGGAAAAATGGCCGCTCAAGGAGAAGAGCCAACTCGAGCGGCTTTAGAGGCTAGGAAAACTGCCTTAAAATATTTAGACTTGAGGGAAAGCTTCGTTAACAAACTATAACACGGCAATCAGCACTCGAATACGACGAGAGAAATTACTGAGACGTGGAAAATTCCCTTGAAAAAAAAAAAATCTGGTTTGCTAGGCAAATGCTTGTATGTATTGAACCTCTTAAAAGATGAGGGGTGAAATATGCGCTCACCGAGAGGGCATCTTCGGCACGAGACATCCCCAAGGCACCTTACAGAGATGTGGAGAGCTTCGCGGCCGGAACGAAGCTTCCCTTCTCCGCCGGCCAAGAGGGGGAAACGCGCTTTCCGATCGCTCAAGGTTGCGCGGACAAAGCCTAACTCTAGCGTCTAGGAAAAGCTTAACCAGGTGCGATGGCGGCACGCATAGCGTGGGAAGCTAGCCGCCAGAATAACTATACCAAGGACTGCTGCTGATGAGGGCGAAATACCTTCGTGTAATTATAATAACCCTAATAGGACTACTTTCGAAAAAAAAAGGAAACGGCCCAGAGGGCTATACTACGAGAGCTATGACTGATAGTTTTCTCTCTCTCTCTCTCTATATATATATATATATATTCATCTCATCTATGGGATCGCATGCGCGCGCTGTTTCTTTGTCTCTGCGTGTAGTAGTTGTGAGGAAATGATGCGTTATGTAGACATAAATTCATAACAGATTATTGCAGATGTCTCCTTGTCTAATAAGAGTAGGAACTGGTGCTGGTATTCTACAGCTGTACTATTTAAGAGTAGACTATACTGTACATGGTATCAACACCCACTCTGGGTTTGACATCAACATTTGTTCCAAGTGACCAAATGTACGTCATGTAATGTTACGCGCCCGACAATCAGTTCACATTGGTACTTTTAAATATTCATGACTGCCCCCGGCACATTCAGAGGCAATGTATGTTGAACAGGTTTGGTAAAACTGTTGAAACAAGCTTCTGCAATGTCATCATGTTCAAAAGCTTTTTTACTTACTTTCACAAGGATCATGACCAAGGCCAAACCTACAACAGCGGCCACACAAACTTTTGTGAGCTGGTTGATTTCCAAGTCAAGAAGGCCAACCTGCGATTTAAAATGTAGCCCAATATATATAAAAGAAGTGTTAAGTGCACACTTATTAACCGAATGACTACTGCCCATCATGTGTGGAACCTAGTCGCCTGTCTTCAGCCCCTAGACGTTTTTCGCATAAATGCCAATCACCAAAGTTCAGCTCTAAATGTTGCCAGTAAAAGGAAAAAGTTAAGAATTTAGTTGCATTTTAATACTCTGCTTGTTTGTCACTTCAATCTTGGACAACCAATGATAGCACAGAACACCTTTTTGTCCATGCTGCCACTGCCAAAATGCAATTTAATCTTATGAGGCTACAACAACCACAAGATTAGCTAAGTCACAAAAACTGCAGGCCAGATATGCTACTTAAAACCTGAACTGGAAATTTCTCTTACAGTGGCAGCTGCGCACAGAAGATTATTTTGAGATTTTTCACAAGAAACTTGCTTGCATGTTATACACTACCTGCACATACCTGTCAATCACTAGACGTTCAACTATAAAAAGTACACTTGCACCACCAAACAAAACTTTAGTGCCAAGAATTTAATTGAAAGGAACCTGCAGTCTCTGAGCTTGAATTTTCGGCGGAAGTGTCTCGAAAGACAGGCCCCTTTGCATGTTGTGCATTGTGCACCAGTGTTGTTTATAAGTATACCACCTGAGGCTATCTTGCTATCCAACAGTAAGTACCACTGTGAGGAATAAGACATGCAATACCTGCGCTTGGACTGAAGAGGCTAAAGTGGCTCAAAATTAATAGTCAACATTACTTTTCCACGAGATGAATAGTTCCAACAGGAAAGCCGCTTGGTGCATATTCATGTGCTAGGTTTGCATCCACATGATGCAAGTGATCATTTCTTGAAAACAATTTCGGTGTTCCCTCTCGTAATTGCTACTGATGTGCAGAGGGGGCCAATATGAAAAGGAACACTAAATTTTCATTCAGGGCCATAACATGTCCTCATCCCTGCAGTGAAAGGAAGACAGTTTAAAATTAAATTGCGGGTTTTAACATCCAAAAGTGCATAGTGCGTTATGAGGGACACTGTGGTGAAGGGCTCCCAATTAATTATGACCACCTGGGGTTCTTTACCACACACCAAAAGCACAATGCATGAGTCCATTCCACTCCCATTAGCATGCAGCCACCCCTGCCAGGAATCAAACCTGAAACCTCGCGTTCAGTAAATGAAGAAACTCCAAAAGTGTACAGATTTCTGAATGAATTGGCCCTGCATACTGTAAGCATAAGAGCTCAAAGGTATAGATAGTGAACAAACACAGGCATTCATGGAAGCGCTTCTAAACACTGTCACTGAAGACTGGACACAAATAAATGCGCACCTATTGAAGTTTTATGTAGTACCCAACTTTCAACTGCATTAAAAAATTCTGTTTATTTTCCTGACAACACATGCAGTGCCAGCATAGTTAACTTCTGATATTACCGTATCTATTCGAATCTAGGCCGATAGTTTTTTTCAAATATTCATATCCCAAACTCTACGGTCGGCTTAGATTCGAGGATATTAAAAAACGCGCCAGTTTTTCATTGAAACTGCTAAATATGGTGCATAGCTAGCGCCATCTAGAAAAGTCACTATCGCAGCCGCTACTGGCCGTGCCAGTAGCCAACCGTACACAAGCAAGGTCGCCATTTTGACCTGTGTAGTGTCGGCTGTATCGGTGTGCTGCGTGGTGGTATCACAATGGCACCAAGCAGGAGATGCCACTACAGTGCCCCTTTCAAGCGAAAAGTTGTGATAGCCGCAGAGGCATCGTCGAACCTTCAAGCCGGGCAGGACTTCGGTGTCGACGAGAAAAGCGTCAGTCGTTGGAGGGAACAACGCCAGCAGCTTTTTAGGTGCGCCACAACGAGGATGGCATTTAGCGGACCAAAGAAAGGCCGTCACCACGAAGTGGAGACAGTTTTGGCTGACTTTGTTTGGACGCAGAGAGCAGCTGCCCTTCCAGTGACAACAGAAGTGCTCCAAGCGAAAGCTGGGGAACTTTCGAGGAGCAAGGCCCAACGCCAAAGGATTTCAAAGCCAGCCGGGGCTGGCTTCAGAAATTCATGAAGCGCTTCGGCTTCAGCCTCCGACGTCGCACTTCAATCACCCAGAAGCTGCCAAGCGATTTTGAAGAAAAGCTGATAACTTTTCAGCGCTATGTGCTGCAAAAGAGAGAAGCGGCAGGCTACAACCTTGGGCAAATCGGCCACGTCGACCAGATGGCTGTGTATTTTGATATGCCAGTGACGTATACCGTGAATGAGAAGGGTGCCAAGGAGTTGAAGGTGCACTCTGCGGGCTACGAGAAGCAGTGCGCAACTGTGATGCTGTGCTGCACAGCTGATGTCATGGCCAGGCCGCAACAGATCCCGACAGCTACGCCACTCAGCTACGTGGAAATAGTCACTCAGCCCCAACAACTCCCTCAACGGGGACCTCTTGCATAACTCCCTCCTTATATGATATTTAAAAGGAAGACACTGCCTGCTCAAGACACTTTCCCAAGAAATGTCATTGTGCGGGCAAATGAAAACGGGTGGATGACAGGTGCGATGGTGGAAGAGTGGGTTAAGATTGTGTGGCGACGGCGTCTAGGAGCCCTTTTGACAAAGAACTGGCTCCTTGTCATCGACTCTTACTATGGGCACTTGACCGACAATGCGAAGGCTGCGCTCGCCCAAGCGAACACGGACCTCGCCGTCATACCGGGCGGCATGACGGGCCAGTTGCAGCCACTTGATGTCTGCATCAACAAACCTTTCAAGGATCGTCTGCGGAAATATTACAAGGACTGGTTGACTGACGAAGACCACATGCTAACGGCAACGGGCCGCATCAAACGTGCATCACTATCGCAGCTGGCGGGCTGGGTAGCTGCAGCGTGGGACGACATCCCAGGTACTTTGATTGTGCGTGCCTCTAAAAAGTGCAGCATATCTAATGCGCTTGACGGTACCAAAGATAGTGCACTGTTTGAAGGTGACAGTGACAAGGAACACAGCGATGAGTCTAGCAGCGACGACGACGTTGAATGAGCTCTGCACGTTCAAGTTCAATAAATGCTGTTAGCATTTTGTGAATGCTGTCCTCGCTTTTTTTTGTTCGGCCTACATTCGAGGTAATATATATATAGGTAATATATATATATATATATATATATATATATATATATATATATATATATATATATATATATATATATATATATATATATATATATATATATATATATATATATTTTTTTTTTTTTTGGCTTCAGACTTTAGGGGGTCGGCCTAGATTCGAGTAAATACGGTATCACTTTTATTTCTATTATTTCATGCATGCATGAAAGGTACGCTTATTCTTTTATTCCTATTCGCTTCTCCTCACTAAACCACTCAATGCACCCTCAAAAAAAAAAAAAAAAAGAGAGGGAGATACTGGTGGAAGATGTAAATTGGGAACATAGTTTCAGTCCTCTTTGGTCCCATAGTGCCCAATTACGTACATTGATTTCATTACTTTCCTGGATTAGCTCAGCCCAATTTAAAATCTGAAGCTTACGGAACTGTCTGAAAGTGGTTTAGGCACATTACTGCTGTAAGCATTTGTGAAAATTCTAGCCAATTCGGTCTAGGATACTGGGTTGTCACAGATGACA
This sequence comes from Dermacentor andersoni, assembly GCF_023375885.2. Taxonomy (NCBI): domain Eukaryota; kingdom Metazoa; phylum Arthropoda; class Arachnida; order Ixodida; family Ixodidae; genus Dermacentor; species Dermacentor andersoni. The sequence continues at coordinate 70,212,929 of NC_092814.1, forward strand.
AAAGGCAACCATGAAGTGCCTCTCGGTTACTTTGAGTTGACACAAAAATAGAGGATGCAGCATCAATAAGCCAATGTAAAATGCAATGTTAGATCTTCATCTGTCTTTTGGCCAATAAAAACGTTTTTTTTTTTATTGCAAGAATCGTAAGGAGACGATTGCTTTCTCCATTTATATGGAGATGCAGCCTCCAGCATCTAACCGGAATATTGAAACAAGAAATGGTGTTTGCATGTTCATAATATACCAGCTGATAATAAGAACCGGCTTCAAAAGTTATTATGCACCTTAGAGGGCTTTGGGTTTGAGGGGGATACTGCACCACTGAAACAGACATCAGATGCGCACTCCCCACTTCCCCCAAAACAGTTGCAAACACAGTATGTCTTGTGTTGCAATTGTGAAAATATGACAACCGCAAATATTTTCCTTATATGCTTGTAGGAAAGCCTGCCTAGGCCCTGTCATTTTTGTGCTAGCGCAGAGTATCCAAAACATTAGCAATACTTGCACAATGTGCCTCAGATTAATGGTATTGCAATCAAACACAGCCATATTTGACTAGTCAAAAGAAATTGAAAAATGCGGTCACAAAGTAAAGACAAAATATGACTGGCATGAAAGGCCACTAACAAGAAAATTACCACAATATGCCAGATTAATGCACAAACCAGACAAAGGCTTTCTGAAAAGATCTAACCTTGCTTCTTGCTTCAGAGTTGTTCATGACGCTTCTTGTTTCACGACCAGTGTAAATTACAATGCCAATGGCAGTCCCAGATGCAACAACTGTGTTGGCCCATAGTGTGTTTTCAATGTTCAGGGCATCTTCAGCACCATCACCATCATGCTAAACAAAACGAGAAGAAAAGGTACTTCTTAAACATAGCTAATGATATGCTCAAAACCAAGAGGCATAACAGAGTGACCAATGAAAGTACAAAAAAAAAAAAACACAAGTATTACTATATAAACCATAAGTGCCAGGCTATGACGCCAGGCACCGGCAATAGAAAGCTGAATTACATAGTAGTGCTATGCTATCTCAAAAATGTTCCTTTTTTTTTTTATATTAAGAACAGCGGTTACATACCCGTGTAAATTTCCCTACAAATGAATGAATATCCTTCTTGGGTTCTTCCGCATAAACACACGCATCAATCTCCAGCAATTCCTGCAATATTTACGACACGGTAAACAAAACACATTCGGTTTATTGAGCACAACATTGAAATATTTTGCCATCATCAGAGAGCACACAGAACATGCCAAAGGGGTATCCAAACATCTACCTCCATGCTCAGCAGGCGCTGTGTTGTGTCAACAGCAACTCTCAGCTTCCAATCTGTTTCTCCATCAAGTTGGTCCGTTCGGATGAAACAGGAGCCACTTTTTTCTGTTGTTCGTAACAACACCATGTCTGCAGGCACTCTTTGGTTCTGTTAAATGGAAACAAATCAAATCTGCTCTTGAAATACCAGAAGCGAAGACACGGCTCCAAAACGAACTCAGTTTGCTTAATCTCTGCCCCTCCCCGACTGCATGAAAGAAGGTAACGTAGCACAATTAACACTCGTGAAAACAGAGCTGCACCATGTGCACATCTAAAGCAAAAGGCAGCAACAATATGAACACTCATTTATTACTAAAGATTAGCTTTAAGAAGCACAGTTCCTGTTCTTCAGTCTTCACTCTTGAAAAATTCAAGCAATCACATTTCAGCTTCTTCACCATTTATGCGCACAAAGCTGTTAATTCTCATTTGCCATATATTAAGAAATAATTCATATTGTAGTTAAGTGCATGTATGTCATGAAGGGAGATTTTTGATGCTAGCACTGTCTTGATGGGCTCTCTTTGCCTTGGACTGATTCCCCACATAAGAAACTTTGTCCCCGTTCTCCATTTTGTGGTAAGAAAAAGTAGTGCCCAACATATTTTCCTTCCCCACAATAGCTGGTTAACAGTGTTCATACTTACAGCCTGAACAAATAAATATTGTTTCCCAAGAAGAAGGTACAGTAAACCCTCGTTATAACGAAGTGAACGGGATGGTATAAGTGGTGATTCGATAAAAGCAACTACTCCACAAAATCTAAAAAAGTAGAGCTGAAATAGCACAACTTCGCGGTAGTCTGATAAGGGTATCACACAGCGCATTTTCGATTGTAACTGAGCCAGATAAGAACTGAATTTCTTGGTTGCAATTGCCTCCTTTGTGAAAGCTGCACAAAGGAGGCAATGTCTTGGTTTGGGCGGCTTTGGGCATGCTGGGAATGCGGCAGGCAACGCAGAGCAACATTTGTCTGTTCCGCTGTGCACTAGTTCCACCGCGATGCTGTCTGATAAACCACAGGCACAGCTTGGGAGGAAAAGGATGTGCCGACGGAGAGGATCCCTCACTCACTCAGCGTGAATAAGCCATGTGCATAAAACTAAAGGTGGCGACATTCTTTTATCTTGCCACCCGAGTCACCGAGCAAGGGCATGTGAGGAGGTCAAGGGCTTAACCACGTTTCCCTATTGGTAAGCGAACTCACACGGTTGCATTCGCACAATTTCCGTGAAAGCAAGTGCGGGAGCGTCTGCACACTGGTGGCCATGGCCTTGTTTTATTGGCTTTTTAGTTTCGACTTACACCGGCGCCATGACAGCTGCTCTTGATCACGATGCGCAGCCCCACGATTGCAGTGATCGTAGATCTGGCGATCGTGACAATCGGCGTACTGCGAAACGAAATTGTCACAATCAAAATGAACAAACTGAGAGGGCAAGCGCTTCTGAGGATGGACCTTCTGAGGATGGTCCGATGAGAAGTCCCAAGGAATGTACTTCACCAGTTCATCTAGAGTCCTGTACTTCACCTCTTCCAGGGCCGATCACTCTCAGTGTAGCTGGGCAACTACAAGATTACGCATTGAAGCATATCCGTTTGCATTTTGCAGACTGTCTTTATAACCTCTGCAGAGAACAGTACAAAGAAATCCCATGCGGTTATAAACTGTCTTGCGCTGATCCGAGTGCTGGGCTGGGATGTGTTACGGGCGGCACTGTCTTGTGCTGGGCCGAGATGTGTTTCAGGCAGCCTTCTTGGAGTGAACGGATGTTTATTTGCTGCCGATGGCAGCACATCATAACCACACGAAGTATGCACCCTCAAGATAATCAGTAGCGCTCTCAGATCATGCAAAAAGAACAGCAGATAAGCGTGCACAAGGAAGGAGGCCGCTTAAGTTCATAAAGGAAACTCACTGGTGAACAGCTGCGGATGTCTCATGCTGACCCAAAACATTGTCACCGTCAGAGCTTGAATCTACTTTGCTGTCATTTTCGGAATCATAACCGAGTCCTCATCACTAAATTGAAGTGCGGGTGCAGCACAGTTTCAAGCACGACGCTTTTCTCGCGACGCAGCCGCGCGGTATGACGCCATGGGAGCGACTTTTGATAACTGCGCAGTGACACCGGTAGCATCCCTTGCCTGGATTTTATGAGAGAAGCGAAACCAAAACTCTTGGAAACTGGTTGAAAATGCCAGGTCCACATATTGGACATGCGGCGGACCTTCACAAATACACTTTGGCAGAATAAAACAACTTGGACTCGAAACGAAAGCTCACTAGTGAACAACTGGCATTATTTTCGGTTGGTTTATCACTGCTCAGCACTGTCGGACGGCAAAGCCTGAGACATAATTTAATTCCTGACTTGCTGGGAGTGATATGATTACAAAATTTTGATGCTAATGCAGCGTAATCATGAGCGGCATGCTTTTTTCTCATGTGGCAGAAGGTGACAGCCATGCCTCTTTTCGCTACAACATATGCACATTAGTTCGCAAAAAGGTCTGTCAAAAATCCCAACATCGCCAGAGCGCAAAAATTTAAACTGATTCTGAAAGTTCAGTGCCTGTACTAACTACTGGATGGCCTTAAAAGGATAAGAAAAGGCTCCAACATGTCGAAATTAGCGATCTAAAGCATTGATCACTGGTGATCGATTTGAATAGGCGTGGTAACGAAAGAGTTAAAATGCATGCATTTTGGCTGGTATTGGGTGATATTTCGAATAAAGTGGTAATTAAAAGAAAGCGGCTTCGTTTATATGAGGGCTTACTGCATGTAAAAATTGGGCTGTACCCCATGCCACATCAGTTCAGTGATGCGCTATACCTGAAGAAAGGTGAGCCTATAGCTCCGTGGCTATATAGCTTCAGCTGGATATATAGCTCCAATTTCATAAGCTGCGAAGTATTGTTTCATGAACAGCTTCCATTCCTGGCAGTTAAGCCTGTGCCAGCATTTAAAAAAAAACTTCCTTTGTTTAACAGCAATAGCTGGATCTGAGTGTCACAGATGTTTTTGCATGGAAAGAGCCACACATACTACTCACTGGACCAGCTATTAAAGCATAGTTTGCTCGTCTTATTTCAACAAAGCTAGCAACACTGGTCTCTTACTTAAAAAACACTACAAAGATTAGTGCCAAATGACAGCAGCACAGTTATAGCACAGTTCTTGGCAATGACGAATGTATGAGGCACAATTCAAATACAGTGAAAGTTTATATTGTTAAGTCTTACTGGCACACTTAGACATGGCAGCTAATGTAGCACAGTATTATATATATACATATATGCACATAAATGGGAGCATGCCTGGTGTCTTCAAGAACTATAATCTGATATTACCGTGATATACACATATAAAAGCAAAGAAGAAATTAGTAGTAAGTAACGTATTGCCAAGCATGAATTTACCTTTTCTATTATGATGAGGTCAGAGACATGAATGTCTGAGCTGGGGATATAAGTGACACCGTTGGCTGTTAACTTTTGGAACTTTTGTGAGTTGACCTCTCTGTCCCGTGCATATCTTCGGCAGTCATCAATGAACTCACGTATCAGGGTGACAGTTAGCACAAATCCCTACATAAAAAAGAAAAATAATAAAATGAGACAAGATACAGCACACATGCAGTAAATGTGCAGCACAAATTGCAGTCCACTGGCTATGCACACTGAACCCAGCACATATATAATCATCATCATCATCATCATCATCATCATCATCATCAGCAGCAGCAGCAGCAGCCTGGTTACGCCCACTGTAGGGCAAAGGCCTCTCCCATACTTCTACAACTACCTCGGTCATGTGCTAATTGTGGCCATGTTGTCCCAGCAAACTTCTTAACCTCATCCATTCACCTAACTTTCTGCCGCCCCCTGCTACGGTTCCCTTCTCTTGGAATCCAGTTCGTAACCCTTAATGACCACTGGTTTTCTTCCCTCCTCATTACATGCACTGCCCATGCCCATTTCTTTTTCTTGATTTCAACTAAGATGTCATTAACTCGCATTTGTTCCCTCACCCAATCTGCTCTCTTCTTATCCCTTAACGTTACACCCATAATTCTTCTTTCCATAGCTCGTTGCGTCGTCCTCAATTTAAGTAGAACCATTTTGGTAAGCCTCCAGGCTTGCGCCCCATAGGTGAGTACTGGTAAGACACAGCTGTTATATACTTTTCTCTTGAGGTATAATGGCAACCTGCTGTTCATGATCTGAGAATGCCTGCCAAACGCACCCCAGCCCATTCTTATTCTTCTGATTACTTCGGTCTCATGATCCAGATCCGCTGTCACTACCTGCACTAAGTAGATGTATTCCCTTGCCACTTCCACTGCCTCACTACTTATCATAAACTGTTTTATTCCGAGACTGTTAAACGTTACTTTAGTTTTCTGCAGATTAATAAACAAAAAAATTAAATTATGGGGTTTTACGTGCCAAAACCACTTTCTGATTATGAGGCATGCCGTAGTGGAGGACTCCGGAAATTTCGACCACCTGGGATTCTTTAACGTGCACCTAAATCTAAGTACACGTGTGTTTTCGCATTTCGCCCCCATTGAAATGCGGCCACCGTGGCCGGGATCCCAGATTAATTTTTAGACCCACCCTTCTGCTTTGCCTGTCTAGGTCAGTGAGCATGCACTGCAATTGGTCCCCTGAGTTACTAAGCAAGGCAATATCATCAGCAAATCGAAAGTTACTAAGGTATTCTCCATTAGCTCTGATCCCCAATTCTTCCCAATCCAGGTCTCTGAATACCTCCTGTAAACACGCTGTGAATAGCATTGGAGAGATCGTATCTCCCTGCCCGAAGCCCTTTTTTATTGGGGTTTTGTTGCTTTCTTTATGGAGGACTACGGTAGCTGTGGTGCCGCTATAGATATCTTTCAGTATCTTTATATACGGCTCGTCTACACCCCGATTTCGTAATGCCTGCATGATTGCTGAGGTTTCTATTGAATCAAACACTTTCTCATAATCAATGAAAGCTATATACAAGGGTTGGTTATATTCCGTACATTTCTCTATCACCTGAATGATAGTGTAAATATGGTCTATTGTTGAGTAGCCTTTACGAAATCCTGCCTGGTCCTCTGGTTGTCAGAAGTCTAAGATGTTCCTGATTCTATTTGCAATTACCTTAATAAATACTTTGTAGACTACGGACAGTAAGCTGATTGGTCTATAATTTTTGAAGTCTTTGGTGTCCCCTTATGGATTAAGATTATGTTAGTGTTCTTCCAATATTCCGGTACGCTCGAGGTTAGAGGCATTGCATGTACAGAGTGGCCAGTTTTTTTAGAACAATCTGCCCACCATCCTTAAACAAATCTGCTGTTACTTGATCCTCCCCAGCTGCCTTCCCCCTTTGCATAGCTCCCATGGCTTTCTTTATTTCTTCCAGCATTACTTGTGGGATTTCAAACTCTTCTAGACTATTCCCTCTTCGATTATCATCGTGGGTGCCATTGACACTGAATAAATCTCTATAGAACTCCTCAACCACTTGAACGATCTCATCCATATTATTAATGATATTGCCGGCTTTGTCTCTTAATGCATACATCCGATTCTTGCCTATTCCTAGTTTCTTCTTCACTGCTTTTAGGCTTCCTCCGTTCCTGAGAGCATGCTCAATTCTAACCATATTACACTTCTTTATGTCAGCTATCTTACGTTTGTTGATTAACATGGAAAGTTCTGTCAGTTCTATTCTAGCTGTAGGGTTAGAGGCTTTCATACATTCGCATTTCTTAATCAGATCATTTGTTTCCTGCAATAGCTTACCGGTATCCTGTCTGACGATGTTACCACCAACTTCTGTTGTTGCACACTCCTTAATGATTCCCATAAGATTGTGATTCATGGCTTCAACACTAAGGTCGTCTTCCTGAGTTAAAGCCGAATACCTGTTCTGTAGCTTGATCTGGAATCCCTCTATATTCCCTCTTACCGCTAAATCATTGATCGGCTTCTTATGTACAAGTTTCTTCCGTTCCCTCCTGAAGTCTAGGCTGATTCTAGATCTTACCATCCTATGGTCACTGTACAGCACACATATATAAGCATCCAAAGCACCTCTAATAAGAAAGGGCCAACACAAGTGAACAGCCTGTACATAAAAAAGAAAAATAATAAAGTGAGACAAGATAGAGCACACATGCAGTAAATGTGCAGCACAAATTGCAGTCCACTGGCTAGGCACACAGAACCCAGCACATATAAATAAGCATTCAAAGCACCTCTAATAAGAAAGGGCCAACACAAGTGAACAGCCTCTTAAAAAACTACTGTTATTATCAGCCTAAAGGATGCTTTTTGTCATCTTTGTGGCTTTCCCTCCCCTTATAAATTTCCTAAGACATCAGAAGCTCTGGTTCCCCACTGGCAAGGGCTACACTTTATACACTGGCAAATCACTCACAGAATGGCAGCACCCCTTTTGCTGCTTTGTTTGCTTCCCCATTTCAGTGTTAGTGTTTCATCTAGATATGACCTGCTATAGGCAAAAAAATTGCAATGTTTGGTCCACTTTGTTAGCTACACTTTAACTTCACTCTTCATTATAGCGATAGCCCTTACGTGGACACTCCAGGTGCAATTCTGTCATCGCCGTGACATTCTGTATAAAGTCCAAGGGCACTAACACCGTCACTGCACGCTGTGTCCTGTATATGCGAGGGAAAGCGTGTGAGGGGAGCCGACGATCACGACTCAACCTCGCGCATGCAAGAGAAGGAAGATGGCAGGAAGAGCGCCATCTTCCATCGCACGCGAGGCACCATGCGGAGGGGAAAGAGGGGCGGTGGAGTTGTACTCTGGCAGCAACTACATATTGTCCGGCCGCACGAGCTGTATCCTGGAAGTAATCTGCGTTGGGGGCAGAGCCTAGGCGTGCTAATGGCTCATATCTTTGTGCATGCTGTGTTCTCTCCACTCAGTTTGTGTTGATGCAGCCATAGACAGCATGAAGGTCACTTCACTCGCAGCTGCTGCCGCACCTCCTCATGCTAGCATTTTGACAGCGAGTGAGTGTGGCCATTGAGCAAGATGTGCTCATATTTGCCTGTGCACACTGACACTATGCTTGTTAATTTAGTTAATAAGCAAATGTTTACATGTTTATACGAACGATAAAACTACTATCCTTACTTTGTTTAGCTGTGAATTTGCTATGCAATTGATGCTTTGCCTTTCAGGCAAAACTGCACAGTTTTTCCAATGCTATTGTTGATTGTTCTCTATGAAGGTTTGCTAGCCTATAGCCTATAATGGCTTCTATTATAGAGCTGGTAATTATTGGTTGTCGACAATAAAGAAATTCAGCTCATCTGTCCAATCAGCTATACTTTTGCATATGTAGGGTCCTTTTTTTTTTTTATTATACAGAATTTTTAAAAACTGCCTGCAGAAGATAGCGCAACTATAGTCTTGAGCTGGATTACTCTAAGTGGCAGACATTACTCGCATGAGAATTCGAAATGCATAATTGACTAATTAACAAATATTTACTAATTAATTTTTCATTATTAATCACCTTATGGCACATATTACAACTTACGAGTTGTAGCCAGTGAGTTTGCAAGGCATACTCACTTTGATTGAATACTGAAAATAGCACCGGTCTCAAGGTATGCGCCGTCAAACTAGTGGGAAAACGTGCTGTTTTACTTACTTTATTAGGAAAACGTCATTTTTTGCATTTAAGCAGAAAAGTAACTTTTTTGTTTAAATTGCAATAGAACGATTTCTTAGTATCACGGTAGTGAACGAGAATTGAATCGGAAACCGTAAGAAAACACGATTTTTGCTCAAAATGGAAGAGAACCAGAACGTCACAAATTTTTTCACTCCGGAGCAAAACCGAAATGAAAAAGTAACTGTTTTCGGTTCAGGTTGAACCACCTTTTCTGGCTCTTTTCATCCCTGCACTGCCTGCAGTTGCGGCTTCAACTATGCTACCTCATATGTAAATACACACCATCTTCCAGTGATTTTAAATGTAGCAGCACTGTTAATACGGTTTTAAGTGTATTAATGCGACAAGATTTGCATCGCATCCGGCATGCGAACTCACGAGACTGTGATACATGCAAAATACCTGAGACAGTGCAGCATATATACAGGGTATACCACCTAAATTTAGCCAAACGTTAAAAATATGTCAATATCACGTAGCTGGACAGAACCAAGTTAATGTTGTTTGCCAGCGCTTGGAAATACTCAAATTATGTTTTTAATTCTGCCTAATTACATAATTAGTCATAATTATTTAATCAACTTATCAAATATTATAATTAGCCAATGAGAAAATTGTAGAGTGACATGAACATCTCCCGATACAGCTTTTTGTTGCTCAATACATGTTACAGTGTTTTTCCGAGCGTGAAAGAAGCCAGCGAATACACGCAAAGTGCCTCGAGCAGCCAGTCCTGCGGCAATTTTGCTTGCATTTTGCATGCAATTTTGCCAATTATGTGTGGTCTGAAGAACAAACAGCAGGCGTAATTGCTCAGTGCAACTTCTCAGTAGCGTCAAGTTGTACAAAATACATTTGTACTGTTTTCCTGTAATCGTTGTTCAGTTACGCAAATGAAATTGAACCAATTCGAATCGGTTTGAACAGTTATTTTTTCACTATGGAGTTGAACCGGAAATGAACCATTTTCACCGAACCGAAACAAAAACTGGAACGAAAAAAGTTTAAGTTCGACACTCTGCTCAGGATGACACCAGTTTCAAGATATTCATTCCCGAACTTGCCAAATAAATACAATGCAGTTGAGTTACTTTTGTGCTTCAATGCATAAAACGGCACTTGGCGTTTTGTTAAAAAACTAACTAGAATGACAGTGACAGTGACTTTACAAGTTTGATGACACATATAGCAAAAATGGTGTCATCCAGACTTTTTTTAAGTGTATACGTCTTGCAGTTTCACAGACTACAATTTGTAAATTGCAACAAGTGCCTTAAGGAAATTATGTAAAAACTTAACTAGTGAAATTTTGTTAATTATTTTATTATGAATTTTGATTTATTGTGCTAGTAATGCCCGCTTCAGCATAAAGACGAGCTCAATGATTGTAATTGTGGCATTTGCCACAGGCGATCTTTAAAAATTGCCTGAAGTCTTTTCAAAACACTCGATATAGCAAAATAGTGCTCTGTCTGCTTGTAGCACAACATACCAGCTAGCAGACCAACAATAAAATGCAACCGCTTCTAAACCAGTATTAATTAACTATTATAATATTCTTCACTCAAAATACAGCTGAATTAAGATGACAACCACACAAAAACAAGAAAACTTGGTTTGAGGGCCTAGGGGGACACAGAGATGTTTTTTGCATTCTAGGAAACACACATATGGAATCAAATGCTCCTGTTTGTTTCATTTCTTCTCTCAGCTCACAATATTATAAGTGCAAAAGATACTCCTTGTTAAAGTGAGCATTTGTTAAAGAACCACCAAAACATCAAAATTTAGGTCAATCTACAAAACGTTTTAGAAATAGAAAGCCTCCACATTTAAATGTCCTGCCATGTAAGCATGAATTTTTAGAAGTCTGAATAGTCCCTCTTTTCCTGCTCAAGCACCTGGGTGAAGTCCAAGTTATTCAATATTAGTGATGCCGTTATGAATATTTATTAGTCTTCTGTCACCATTTCCACAACACACACTCTTTCCTCAAACCCCTAACCCTGCAGCACACACTTCTTTCACTGAACTTTCTCAGCCTGTGCACTTATGGCATCACAACTACACAACAGCAAGCACAAGCTGCCTGACATAACAAGCTACTACAGTGCATGGCGACGTTAGGCCACAGGCAAAGTAGAAAAACTGCTGCATTCAAAGTTGATGTAAGCCCAATGCAATGACCTTGCGACCTCGTGCTTAGCAGCGCAACACTACAGCCACTAAGCGACCCCGGCAGGTGGCTTTAGCATGTAAAAACCCACCAATTCTCTTCTTCCCCATTATTTTTATTATTAATTTGAAAGCATTAAATGGCTCACGAGATGAAAAATGGGGTGTTGGCGGTGTGACCACATGATGGTACAAAAAGGCTACGAGCCCTCATCCTTTGGTGGGAGTTGAACCCACGGCCTTGTTTTGTATAATAGAGAGTTTTAGAATAAGGGCCCCAAACGTTTCAGGCCCTAATAAATAGCGTCGAAGCCCCTGCGCTTGCGAGAGACCGAAACTGCATTTTGGTTTTGAGTCGGGCACGCTATTTCGCCGATTTAGTAGGAGCCCCAAACATTGCCCCAAAAGCTTCGTGTCAACAAACATGGCGGCACCCATCAAAGCATCGGCTCTTACCTAGCACCAAACTCGGCTCGATTTGTGGTAACACGTGAAGTTCGCAAGCTAAGCAAAGCGACTGCAATTGTTGCTTTCTCTCAATTAGCATGTGTTATGAAGATTCATCCATTAGACACCGCTGATTCCGGATTCCTTCGTCGATTTCATGGCTTGTAGGCCTAACAAGGATTCACTTGGCTGGTGAAGGCACGTAAATTTGGTTATTCAAAACTAAGGGCAACTAATTGCTTGCTGCTAATAGAATAACCACTAAATTGTAATTAAACACGCAAACACGAATGTCAAAATTACTCTTATCATAATAAAATGGTATATCTTATTTTAATATTTATAACAGCTTCTCTTTGATGCTGTAGTGGTGCTACAAGTGCAAGGCGCTATCCGCAAACACAAAGCCCTATTCTAAGACGCTTCACTCCTATGTGCCCCAACGCTAACACCCGTAAACCTCTTCGGGGCCCCAAACTTTTGAGGCCCCTATTCTAACACTCTTTAATGTCTAAGCATCGCACGGTGGTTGCAATGCTTTCTCATTCATCCACATAGTGATAACTAAATGCCCTTGAATTGTTTGTTGTAACTATTATTATTATTATTATTGGTAGTAGTATTAGTATTAGTTATAGTAGTCATATTGGGAGATTCACAAATTGGAGGCCTAAAGTAAGGGGACGCTATCAGCCAGGTGTATAAAAGAATGAAAAAAGGATACAAAGGAGTTTTGTATTTTGAGTACACAAAACTGCACTTCCCCTTAGCTGTACATGAGTCAGATCACTAACTATTTCGCCTGGAAACACGCCCCCCTCCCCCCTGCCTATGCACTCAAGGCCAGCAACCTCCCCCCTTTTAGCACACCTATGACTGCAAATTCTGACACTGGAAATACCACTGCAAGTTTATCGAGTTAATCTAGTTAAACAGCACGAAACAAGACAAAGGACGAAAGCAAGGGAGGACAAAGAAAAGCACTATCTTCATCCTCCCTTTCTTCTATCCTTTGTCTCGTTTGGCGCTGTTCAACAAAACAGAACACCAACTAGCCCGGTATTGTACCTTATTGCAGTTTACCTAGTTAACCTTGTTACATTTGTTGACTGTATTGATGTGAGAAGCCCAAACAATATTTCATGGTTCATACTGCAGTTGCTAACAATTTTATGGACTATGGCTCAGTTCCAGCTACTGCAGGCATACTTCAATAACAATAAAAACCAACACTAGTACATAAGGCTATGGTGAGGCATGATGCACTAGAGGTTACACATTACTTTGGGCCGGGATAATGGAACAGTCCTATTCCAAAGCTATTCCTTCCTGCACTTCATCTCCACCTGCAATATTACCAAGATCGGCCTACCATGAATGGTGGAAGAATAGAATTGAGAGAAAGGAATCCGTGCATTATACCTGGCTGGAGTACTTCATTCACTATGCTGCCTTCCAATAAACCAAGTACTAGTGCTTTATGGCATACACTGCAGGCAATAATTATGGTTAGCCATAGTAATTATCTCATAATCATTAGTGGGACTGAATTCTAATACAAAGAAACATGAACTCACAAGGGGACCCCAGTAGGTGTAGAGATATCCGATTCTTATGTCAGGTATGAATTGGGACAAGCAAACAACCAAGAAATAAAGGTTCAGAAAGAACTTGAATTGATTAAATAACACCTGAAAAAGAAGAAAGAAGCAATATTATAAATTAAAAAAAAGAAACATAATGGCTCAAGCTTTATATCACCTTTATTGGAAGCTTAGCTATCTGCCATTTAAACAAAGACATGAACAACTTTTATCAGTTTTTTATTTAATGAATAGCTGTAAACTCAATAATATTGTATGAATCTTCAATTCCTTTAGTGCTGCAACAAATAACCACTATATTATATTTTAATGCAACCAGTTCAAAATGCATGCTAAATGCAGCACGGCTTCAGGAATGAAGCGTGAACATGTCCCAATATCTCTTAACAAGCTGCAGCCTTCATCATGCCCAAAGCCATGCTGCCCTTGGCATGCAATTGAACTGGTCCCGTTAAAGACTAGCATTTGAGGAGTTCAGGCTTCAAGAAACTTTCTTTCTTTGGAACGCGGAAAAAAGGACCACGCGAGATATATCGTGTTGAAAACAATTTATTGAGAGGTTTCTCAAGGTGCTATGCAACTTTGCGTATCGCTTGGGGTCTGCAGCCAACACTTAAGAAGTTGATTAATTCGTTAGTTCAGGGGCAAATAAAAATTGCCCGAGTAACTCTGGGCCAGTCCCAACATTATGCATTTGGTTCAACTCGCGTCTGGAGTGCCTTTCATTTTTAACATTTTGGCTTAAGTTATGTGGGACAACCTGTATATTGAAGAGTGGTAATGAAGTGTTGAGGCCAAATATTGGCATTATTGTTTCTTTGTCATAGACCCCAGAAATTTTAAATTCTACTTTTCCTTCACTCTCTCTGGTTCCTGCAATTTTTTTTTTATATCTCACTAAAGTACTTACCAAAGGAAAAAATGTGAAGATGTTGTACTTTTGGTTGCATATTTTGTTAGGTGGGAACTTTTCTGATGGTGGTCTTCCAAGAAATACTGATCTTGGCTGGTACTCACGAGCACCACAGCAGCCCATGGTGAGCCTTCTACAACAGCTGCATATTTGCAAAAAAAAAAATTTAAATGTTTGTTAGTATAAAAATTTTTGCATTTAAATACACTTGCGACACATTACAGCCCATCAGTAATAATTATGCTTTATGTGCTGAACAGTAGGTCTGTGTGCAGTGTGCAAGATGTACTCAAAGCATTGCTATGGACATTTAATACCCAAGTCACACAAGCAAATTTTGTCACTTTGCCTCACTGAATAGTTACTCAGGCAGAGGGGACCAAGTAGTTTGACATTTCATTCCATGTGAATGAGCATGACTGTATGCACATTTAACATAAAAAATTTATTTTCACTCTAATCTATTAGCTTTATTAGGTTTTTTTTTTAAGCCAGATTTTTTTTTCGTATTTTTATTTTTCCTTAATGTTGGTCCTGTACACCAGCTAGGCATACCTCCATACTGAAACGTTACTGTACGGGCTAGCACTCACATACACTCTATACAAGCTCTGCTCAGAGGCAGCACAGAATATTAGCAAAATAACCCTTGGCCCTACATGAACAATGGGCAGTGCCATGTGGCAGCTCTTCGAGCCATCACATCTTCATGCATCACGCAAGCATCATTTAATTTCAGGCATTTGGGTGCATGAGGTGCCTCTAAGTCAAATATAACATGCAAATATGTTCGGATGTGTGGTAATGATGTAATTTATGGTGTGTGTGTGCGTGTGTGTGTGTGTTTTTACCTCTGGAATGCTGATGTCAGGCAACTGCAGCAAGTCATGGTAGCCTTCTTGCTATGTCGACTGGCAGAACGTTTCTCCAAAAGACTGTCACCTTCTCCAACATCGAACCCGTCGTCACTGCTTAGGCTTAAACGTGAACCAGATCGTTCAGGTGATCTAAAGTTAGAAACCTTCAGTTACTACACAGCAGTGGTACTCAACACACACTGGCATAATATAAGCTGCTATGCCGTGGCTACATACAATCTAAATATTTTCGAGAATGATGAACTGTCTCTTACAAGCTGCATCAGCATAGTAATGGCACCAATGAAATATCCTAGTAGAAGTTCATGCTCCAACACAAAATACATAAACTAATCTGAATGCTCTCAGATCTAAACAAAAATCTTCCTTTAACAAGTGAAATCAAGACTGAAAATTTGGTGTTGCAACACTCATCCATGGCCAAAAATACATTTGCACGCAGGTACACACAAATCAGTGACTAGCCTATACATGTATACATACATCTTTGCTCAGTCAGATGTATATATACATCTTGACTGAGCAAAGTATTTTTTTAGTTTAGAGCCAGAAACAACTTAATTTTTGTGTGTGTGCAGTGCATGTGTTGCAAGAAAAGCACTACTGTCTATTTTCAGTTTTTTTCAGATGAGGACATGAGCACAAACATAAGGTTGAAAATTATAGAAAGCATCTGGAAGGTTAATTCAGTTTTGTACTGTGGTGCCATTTCTCAGTAGTATTGCCACTGCATGAAAAGTATATTGCAGCAAATGGTAGAAGGTTGAGAGCTGTTTTTGTACTAGGTGCACCTGACCTGATCATGCAGGAATTAATATTTTCAGACATTTGCAAGTTTTTGCTCGAATATATTTATGTGGTTTACTGGCTGATTACTTGACATGAACAGTAAAGAATTCTCTCTGCATTGCATGTGCTGCGTCATCATGACCTGACATTTGCAACTGCTGCTGTCAAAATAGCATACTCCAATTAAACTGCAGCCCTCATGAAAGGCAGACAATCAATGCTGCCATACGAAATATTTAAGCATCACGTACACAACAAAGAAAAAGTTATTTCATTGAGGCACTAGTGGAGTCTGCAGCGAGTGCTTCACAGATGGTTTACAAGTGAGTAATGCAGTTTCTATTTGTTGTTACAAGAGCATTGCAGCTCGCAGTACTAGCTGTGATTTTTTATTTTTGACAAGCAACTTGTGATATCCGTGGCAAGAAATATTTCAGAGCATTTCGCGTTAAAAAGAAGGCTTGTTTATTTCGGAAGACTTGGATCTTTTTGGGCCAGCACAGGGTGCTGCCAAATACTGTCATTCAGTATTTGCAATACTGTCACTTTGAGCAAAGAAGTGTTCGACAAAACAGTTCTGCGGATACCCACAAGGTGGAAAGAAGTCATTAATAAAGGGAAAATGAGATGCCCACCCTATCGTAGCAATCGCTACAAAAGAAACCCATATGGGTTCCAAAAAAGAAAGAAAAGCGTCCTGGACCAGGACAAATTTTTCTTCAACTGCGAGGCTTTTCTTTCGAGGAACCTGTATGGGTTTCCTTTGTAGCAATTGCTACGATGGGGTGGACGTCTCATTTTCCCTTTATCAAAGAAGTGTTTATATATTTTTAATCACCTTTACCAACTTACATACTTTAGTTTCCCCTAGCAGCAAAATGTGTGGTAAGGCTAAGACACAAATGTGCATTTCATGCTGCCTGCTGCCCACAGAAAATGTCAGATCCTAATTTGTACAATATATTCCTTGTGAAAGACTTTGCCCATTAGGCAGTGTAAAGTTGATTAACAGCTCAAATAAAACAATCTAATGCACTATGTTATCCTGTCAGCACTTGTGAAGCCTGCTTGGTTCCATGCGTCCAACATTGCAGCACAGAACAGTAAACCACAATACTAGATGTACTAGTAGTGAAATTCCTTCTGCTAACGTAGTCACACAACCATTTAAGCACACAAGCTTTAACTGAAGTCAAGAATGAAAAATGCAACAAAAGTGAAGTTTTGTGGTAGATTCGTTTCCTATTTTCTCCCATTTGATTACTGTGTAGTCAGCCAGTGTCATGTGATCAGATCTAGAAAGCCACATTGACAGCTGTGTTGGCATCTCAAGTGAGGCAAATTGAGACCAATAATAATAATAATAATAATAATAATAATAATAATAATAATAATAATAATAATCACCATTAGCCTATTTTATGTCCACAGCAGGATAAAGGCCCTGCGATCTCCCTACGATCTCCAATTACCCCTGTCCTGCGATAACCAATTCCAACTAGTGCCCGCAAATTTCTTAATTTCATCACCCCACCTAGTCTTCTGCCGTCCTCTACTGCACTTCCCTTCTTTTGGCACCCATTCTGTAACCCTAATGGTCGACCGGTTATCTAACCTACACGTTATATGACCTACCCAGCTCCATTTTTATTCTCTTAATGTCAATTAGAATATTGGCTATACTCGTTTGCTCTTTGATCCAAACCGTTGTCTTTGTCTCTTAACGCGATGCCTAGCATTCTTCGTTCCATTGCTCTTTGGGTGGTCCTTCACTTGTTCAAGCTTTTTTGTCAGTCTACAAGTTTCTGCCCCATATGTCAGCACCAGCGAAATACAATGCATTTACACCTTCAATTTCAATGATAACGGTAAGCTTCCAGTTAGGAGCTGACAATGTCTGCCATATGTGCGCCAACCCATTTTTATTGTTCTGTGAATTTCCTTCTCATGATCGGGGTTCCCTGTGAGTAATTGACCTAGGTAAACATACTCCTTCAGAGACTCTAGAGGCTGACTGGCGATCCTGAACGCTTGTTGCCTTGCCCGGCTATTGATCCTTATCTTTGTCTTCTGCATACTAATCTTCAACCCCACTCTTATACTCTCTCTGTTAAGGTCCTCAATCATATGTTGTAATTCGTCTCCACAGTTGATGACCAGGACAATGTCATCTGCAAACCGAAGGTTCCCAAGATAATCGCCGTCGATCCTTACTCCTAAGCCTTCCCAGTTTAATAGCTTGAATACTTCTTCCAAGCACACAGTGAATAGCATAGGAGAGATTGTGTCTCCTTGTCTGACCCCTTTCTTTACAGGCATCTTCCTACTTTTCTTGTGTAGAATTAAGGTAGCTGTGGAATCTCTGTAGATATTTTCCAAGATATTTATGCAAGCGGTCTCTATTCCTTGATTATGTAATGCCTCTATGACTCCTGGTATCTCTACTGAATCAAATGCCTTTTCGTAATCTATGAAAGCCATATAGGGAGGCGGTTTTTACTCTGCAGATTTATCAATTACCTAATTAATGACATCTTAACTTTCCTGAAGCCGGCCTGTTCCCTTAGTTGACTAAAGCAAAGTGTTGCCCTTATTCTATTAGAAATTATCTTGGTGAATATTTTATATAATACTGGGAGTAAGCTAATTGGTCTATAATTTTTTAATTATTTAACGTCTCCCTTTTTGCGGATTAGTATAATGTTTGCATTCTTCCAGTTCTCTGGGACCCTTGAAGTCATGAGACATTTCGTATAGAGGGCTACCAGTTTTTCAAGCATTACGTCACCTCCATATTTGATTAAATCTACTGTTATTCCATCTTCTCCTGCCGCTTTTCCACGTTTCATGTCTTGCAAGGCCCTTGCAACCTCATCACTAGTTATAGAAGGAGTCTCTGCAACCTGTTCACAACTGCGTCGAATGGAGGTATCGCGGCTCCTCTGGGTAGTGTACAGGTCAGTATCGAATTCTTCCACTGCTTTTACTATACCTTCGAGATTGCCGATGATATTGCCCAGCTCATCTTTAACTGCATACATCTTGGTTTGTCCTGTGCCAAGTTTCTGTCTTGCAGATTTCATGCTGCGTCCATTTTTTACGGCTTCCTTTCTCACATTATAATTTCAAATATCCTCTATTTTGTCCTTGATCAGTTTTGACAGTTCCGTGAATTTTATCTTATCTCTTGAGTTGGACGCTTTCACTCTTTAGCGTTTCTTTATTAGGTCCTTTGTTACTCGGGAGAGCTTGACTACTGGTTGCCTTGGTGGCTTGCCTCCCACTTCAATTGCTGCCTCTGAAACCAGTCTGGTTACGGTTTCATTCATTACATCTATGTCATCTTCATCTCTCCATTCTAAGGCTGCATATTTGTTAGCAAGTACCAGCCTGAATTTGTGTGCTTTTACCCTTACTGCCTCTAGGTTGGCCTGTTTCTTTTTGACCAATTTTACTCTTTCTCTCTTCAAACTGAGGTGAATCCTAGACCTCACCAACCTATGATCACTGCATTTTATCTAACACTTCAACATCCTTCACTATGCTGGGATCAGCAGAAAGTATGAAATCTATTTCATTTCTTGTTTCCCCATTAGGGCATTTCCAAGTCCACTTTCTGTAGCTGCACTTCTTGAAAAAGGTGTTCATTATTCGAAGCTTATTCCTTTCTGCGAATTCTACCAGTATCTCTCTTCTAGAATTCCTAGAATCTCTCCTCTAGCGTTCCTAGAATCGACACCGTAGCTGCCAACTGCTTGTTCATCAGCCTGTTTTTTCCCCACTTTTGCATTGAAGTCGCCCATTACTACAGTATACAGAGTTTGTACTTTTCTCATTGTTAATTCAACCTCTTCATAAAACTGACCTACTTCATCATCATCATGACTGGATGTTGGAGCGTAGGCTTGTGCTACCTTTAATCTATACCTCTTATTAAGTTTGATTACGACTACTGCTACCCTCTCATTAACGCTGTAGAATTCGTCAATGTTGCCTGTTATGTGCTTATGGATTAGGAATCCTACCCCGTATTGATTCCTATATGGGAGACCTCTACAGCAGAGGTCATGGCCGTTAGTCAGAACTGTATAAACCTCACCAGTTCTAATCTCACTAACGCCAATGACATCCCAAACAATGCCTGATAGTTCCTCAAAGGGTCCTGCTAAGCTAGCCTCACTAGACAGAGTTCGGGTGTTAAAGGTTTCCAGGGTCAGACCAATATGTAACACCGATTCACAAGCTTGAAACATTTTTTGTTAGCAAACTAGCTGGTACATCACCATATAGCTTTATATTAGAAGACATAAACGACCTGCATTCAGTTAGCATATGCAAGCCGTTAGCATTCTAGCAAGGCAGTTCAGCAGTTCTTCCTCATGTAAGATTCTCACATCCTTGAATCTAAAACTCGCTAATACAAATTAAAATGAATATAACAAATTAGCTAATATGGCCAACAGTCAGGTTAGTAAAGAAAATCATTGCTTACCTTAGCTTTGAATGAACACAGGCTTCAACAAGCCCTCACTTACAATAACTACTCTTGCAATAAGGGCAATTAAAGCTACAGCATGAAGCAGCCGCTCGTATACATGAATGTATCATTGCAGTTTTTGCAAACCTATAATTGCACTTATATTATTGGATTGGGTTACACTAGTAAATAAGATATGAGTGAGGGGTTCAAAAGCAGACAGATCCATACATGCAAATAGAGCAGTGATAGCCCTCTGATGCAAGATGTTCCAGGAAATTCACCAGAAATTTTGCAAATATAGGAAAGATGGATACTCAAGTGATTTCCACGGGATGGCTTTTACCGCAGCTGCAGACATTTTAAAATGGCTCACGCTGGTAATTTGACAAGCAACCATACAAATATACATGAGCTTTTTCACTGAAAGAGTTACAATGATTGTTCCTAATGCAAGACTGAACCAAGAAAATACAGAATGCTGTATAACACAACCAGAGGAAATGTGCTTGGGAAATCAACTTGAAGGAATACTAAAGTCGATTTTAAACTTTATTTGCTTCCAAAAATTTGAACGAAGTTCATGAAGTTAAAAGTTGAAATGATATAAGCAGGCACAAAACAACCATTCCCTAGAAGAGAATATATGTTGTACTGCCTATTTATAGAACCTTCCAAGGCAGTCAGGGGCAAGAAATTACAGCAACATCAAAGAGCTTGATACAGTTGTTGTATTTAGCCTCACAATGTATTCACAATACCCATGTCCCAGAATATGAATAGAAATGTGGTTGAATAATAATAATACATGCAGTACCTTACATGCACCAGCACATCAAGCAAGATTATAAGAGTGCTATCAGACCACCACAACACGAGAGGCTGCACTCTCTCATGCTTGGAGTGAATTAGTGTTGAAATGTTTAACAAATGCAGCAACTATTACAGGATAGCATGGCTTATAGCATTTTCACTATGGTGCCTGCCATGCAGCACCGTCTAAATCAGTCCCAGGTATCTTGACAAAGCACAATTTTGATATCTTATAGCCGAGTACTAGATAACTGCAAATTCTTCCACCAGAATGTGACAGCTTCATAATATGGCACAAGAATTTTCAGTATTCAGCTGTTAATGATTCTACAGTAAATACAGTAGCTGCATCTAAGGAGCAAGCAGCAGCAGAAGTTGTAAAGCTATAGGTTTAGATAGTCTGTATGGCTGCGCTAGTTAATGATAAAGTAAGCAAAAAAGACAGAATTACCCGCACGACCAGGCTAATTACATATGAATTTAACGATGTCATTAACTTTATAAAAGCTGCACAGTAAGCACTCATTTTTCCAAAGCCATGCGCCATGGCTGAAGAAAGTACACTAGCAACAAGAGAATTAAAATCACACAATTGTTGCTAGTAAAAATCATGAAAAATTAACTATTATCACACATCTGAAAAATGGATGAGAGGTTTTAATTTTGCTTTTGTTGCATCATGCTGCTTATGAGCGCAACTTGCCTGTTAACAACACAGAAAGTACTTCTCCCACAATCAAGATTATGGCTAAAGATTCTCAAGGGCTAGCTTACCTTTACCTGAACACTGGTAAGTATCAGTTAGCACATTAACAAGGTATGTAACCTGCTGCACTTTTGCACAGCATTTCATAACAAGAGGTAGCAGTGGGCACAAATAAACATAGCAAAACATCACATACATAAACTTCCCCTTTTTAACAAAGAAAATCTCGGAGTAAGAAAACAGAAGAGAACTCTTAAAAAAAGAGGACACTACATAACCAGACAAACACAGATTTGCAAGAACCAAAGAGCAATTTGTAACCAAGCGAAATAGGATGCAAGCAACAAGACATCAAACAGACTGCGGAAATCGTACAGCATATAGACGTTACCGCTCATTTTTTCTTAGAAGTGCGAAATATTGAATTTTTCTTCGTTGCATTGCAAGTTTCTGCAACAAAAGCAGAATGAAAGAATAAAACATCTTAACTAGTATATAGCCGCGGTCAGCTAGTATAAAAATTTACTTCACTAGTAATGAACTGGCTCCTACAAATTACGTTACAAACGAAGCTTCGAGATAGGTGAATGGAAACAGATGCACGTGTCGTCAAGCGTCCTATTATGTCGCGGTGGTATGTTAACATGTTCAGGTTAAGCAACACGTGCGCAGGGAGTGCATTTTACCCTTTATAACTAAGGTAGGTCCAATCATGACAAATGGTAGGTATTTCATGCCTGTGTCGTCATGCATGCCACACCCTTCCTAAACCACGAACTATAGGTTGTTCTGCGACAGCACTATGCCCGCCCACAATTAACTTTATGAAGCATGTGAGAACTATTGAAACACTATAAAAAGCAGCCAAGCTCATGCAGTGACACGACTAATGCCCAGTTGTTTTCATTCGCTGGCATACCACCCACCACCACAACATAACTTTCACTGGTTCTTACCTGAGCATGGTTCCAATGAAACTACGTTTAATGCCTTAGAGTGCAGTCATCCTGAAACATGGAAATATCTTTTTAGCGCCGCTACAAAAGTTTTCGGTGGAGTTGCGCCTGACCACCGACTGACTACACAACAAAAGCCAGCAAAACAGTAGCGCAACTGGACAACAAGCACCAAACACGACATAGCACTGAGCAAGTCCAGCCATCGCCTGTCCAGCAGACGATCACACTAACCTTTACCACATATGCATCAAAACTGGTGCAGATATTTATGGCGATCACGCGCAGAAGAAAAACAAAACGGCGTCATCAGCGACAACCGCCGCAAAAGCTACAGCGAAGTATGTTCCCATTGGCTCCATATGTAAACGTAAACCGAAGTCAAAGCCTAAATCAAGGTCGCCATTTTCGTTTGATCAACGCTAGAAATGACTAGAAGTAGTAAAAAAATACCTCTATTGAGTATTACTACAACGTTACCTTAACTTTTGTTGCACAATGTGCAGTTTAATAACATTTAACAATATTTTTTGTATATACCATACATTGAAAAACTATTTAGTTCCTTTCAGAACCAAAACAAGTATTGGCGCGCTCTTTGAAATTGAAGTTTCAGTGATTGATTCGTGGTGTTTACTGGGGCAATGAGAGATAAAGTCCTTGGATATGCTTTCTTTCTAACCGTCTACAGGTACATTAATGAGAAACGTCGTAGTAGATAAAACAGGTTAATTTTGACCGCCTACGGGTTCTTTAAGGTGTGTACGTACGCGAACGTTTTTAATTCGATTAGCATTCTTTGGACACTTCAAGCATTTTTGGTCTGCCGGTATCTGTCTAACGAAAAATGTGGGCGGGTCCTGAGGGTCATCATCATCATCATCATCAGCCTGATTACGCCCACTGCAGGGCAAAGGCCTCTCCCATACTTCTCCAACTACCCCGGTCATGTACTAATTGTGGCCATGTTGACCCTCCAAACTTCCTAATCTCATCTGCCCACCTAACTTTCTGTCGCCCCCTGCTACGCTTCCCTTCCCTCGGAATCCAGTCCGTAACCCTTAATGACCATCGGTTATCTTCCCTCCTCATTACATGTCCTGCCCATGCCCATTTCTTTTTCTTGATTTCAACTAAGATGTCATTAACGCGCGTTTGTTCCCTCACCCAATCTGCTCTTTTCTTATCCCTTAACGTTACACCTATCATTTTTCTTTCCATAGCTCGTTGCGTCGTCCTCAATTTAAGTAGAACCCTTTTCGTAAGCCTCCAGGTTTCTGCCCCGTACGTGAGTACTGGTAAGACACAGCTGTTATACACTTTTCTCTTGAGGGATAATGGCAACCTGCTGTTCATGATCTGCGAATGCCTGCCAAACGCACCCCAGCCCATTCTTATTCTTCTGATTATTTCACTCTCATGATCTGGATCAGCAGTCACTACCTGTCCTAAGTAGATGTATTCTCTTACCACTTCCAGTGCCTCGCTACCTATCGTAAACTGCTGTTCCCTTCCGAGACTGTTAAACATTACTTTAGTTTTCTGCAGATTCATTTTTAGTCCCACCATTCTGCTCTGCCTCTCCAGATCAGTGAGCATGCATTGCAGTTGGTCCCCTGAGTTACTAAGCAAGGCAATATCATCAGCGAAGCGCAAGTTACTAAGGTATTCTCCATTTACTC
Source organism: Dermacentor andersoni (assembly GCF_023375885.2). Classification (NCBI taxonomy): domain Eukaryota; kingdom Metazoa; phylum Arthropoda; class Arachnida; order Ixodida; family Ixodidae; genus Dermacentor; species Dermacentor andersoni. Next base: position 70,237,422 of record NC_092814.1, read on the forward strand.
TTATCCCCAATTCTTCCCAATCCAGGTCTCTGAATACCTCCTGTAAACACGCTGTGAATAGCATTGGAGAGATCGTATCTCCCTGCCTGACGCCTTTCTTTATTGGGATTTTGTTGCTTTCTTTATGGAGGAGTACAGTGGCTGTGGAGCCGCTATAGATATCTTTCAGTATTTTTACATACGGCTCGTCTACACCCTGATTCCGCAATGCCTCCATGACTGCTGAGGTTTCGACTGAATCAAACGCTTTCTCGTAATCAATGAAAGCTATATATAATGGTTGGTTATATTCCGCACATTTTGCACATTAATGTCCTGAGGGTACTGCAGTCCAAAAATGTGGGCCTAGCCTCTTTCACGGTGCTGTTGTGATCGTGCGTCGGGTCCGCGGCACCAGGCAAGGCGCTCGAATTTGCAGTTCCTTTGTGGAACACACACTGTATGTTCGGTGCATTAGCCGGATGTCGAATGCCAGCGTTATTCTGATATCGACGGCAACAGCATCCCACTGAGCCAGACTGAGAACAAAAGTGCTGCCAAGTAAGGCAATGAAGAGGGCGGCGTCTTCGTGGCAGAGCGGTTGAGAACTTGAAACCAATTTTTCTCGAACGACTCGTCGTCGCCGGCATTGTGAAACCGTCTTCGGAGGCTGTGTTTTTCAAGGCATGGGCTAATTTCCAGTAATCTAGCTTTGTCATGTAGCGCAACGTCAAGTCGTTTCCGAGGATTTCTGTAAATGATTCCAGCACGAGGAGGGGTAAAAGGGGTTGGGGCGTGTTCTGCCTGCCGACAGGGTTGCTGAATCTTCCTCCTACTTATTGCAGAACGACATCACCGGAAGGATAGACGCGATTTAGGACCTATGGTAGCCTTGTTCGCGAGAGCGGCAGCGTCAGCTTTTGTTGTTCACCTGAGTCGTTGTGGCGCATACCCACAGGGGGGGATAGACTTGCTCGCTTGTTGTTGTTGTTGTTGTTGTTAACTGTTGCTGCTGCTGTTGTTGTTTTTGTTTCAAAACATGGCTCGTACCAACGAGGCGGATTGACCACACTGGATAGATTGAAACGTACACCCAACAATATACCGAAATGGTTAAAGGCTAACATTTAGAACGAATAATTTGGAAATTAACTAATAATGCCAATTTTGCGAGTACCTATACATCAACCAAATATATAAAAGTTAAATTAAACTGAGAAGTTCAAGAAAAATAACAATAAAATAAAATGTCCCATGGTCGGTACCCTAGTAGCGTAAGCTTCCGGGGGCTTCAATGAACTTGTACAGAGCACTAATCATCGAACCATGGCTTGTGCCTAATTGACAGGCATCAAAAGACAAAATGTTTGGTGTTGTAAGTGCTAAACCTAGTTTACTAGTTTGAAATATGAGGAACATCTTGCGAAAGAAGGAGAAGCGGCGGCAAGAAAGAAAAACGGTCAATAGTTCCTGGTTTATTACAAGAAGAGCCGAGATTAGTTATGGATAAACCAGATCTATATGAAGGTAAAAATTTAGACGGGGAACTCTACAGCGGGAACTTGCTAACGTCAGCTCGCATTGGCGTGAAAGGCATTTGCTCGTGTTCCACTGAAATTTCAGAGGTTGAAAATCCTCTGCGGAAAGTATGGATGATTCATTACAAGTCAACAATAAAAGGCGTTTGAATCTAGCTCCTGTTATAAAAGAGAAATCAGAAAGAACCTTTATGACCGGACCATTTAGCGATGGTGATGCGAACGAGTCAGCTGATTCATTTAAAAAAGATTCCACTATGTCCGGGGACCCAGACAAAGCAAAGTTCAGAAACATTGTCTGGGACAAGAGTCGAAAATATACTCAACAGGTGTGACCGTTTATGGAAGTTAAATGTGTACAGACCGAAAGCGCGTCTGTAACCACTAATACATTAGATATCTGTGGACCCAATTTTTGGATGGCCAGAATTATCGCCAGGAATTGAGCAAGGAATATTGGAGTGTAATCGGGGAGACGGAAAGCCAAAGACCAGTTAAGCTGAATTGAAAAGGTGCCAACACCGGCCTTCTCTAAATTTTGTGATGCGTCCGTTTGAAATTATCAAGTGAGACGGAAATTGGTTAAGATGATGCTGAATGAAACCTTCAAGTATGCGCACAGGAAAAAGTTTTGCGTGTTTGGGAAAAATATCACCAAAGATCACGTTTACCTTGAACGAATTAGATTTTGGAGAAATTAGGCTCGGCAGACGAACTTGAAGCTTCGATAACAGCCCATGAACAAAAACAACTTGTGGCTGTTCGTAATGCCGCCAACCTGTTATGAAAAATAATCCGGGAGAATTGATGAAAGCGGGTTGCAAATGGAAGAGGGCTGCATCATAAAGCTTCAGGAAGGTTAGGACAGTAAGTTCCTTAAATCTGGATTCAAGCAGAATAATTCCAGACTCCAGATAAAGTACATTGTTAGCCACGAAATTTGGCAGCCCAAGGCAGAGGCGTAGCGCTTGCTTTTCCAGTAATATTAAAGGTCTTAGTTTGTACGCTGCACATCCTGAAAAAAACATCAATGGGGCGGACGTAAAGTTCATAAATCATAAGCAACGGAGCTCTACGCATCCCTGTGTTTTTATTACTGAACCGGCGCAACAACGTCATTGCACGTTCCCCTTTACTAGCATTCGATTCGATTTGTTGCTGCCAGTCTAGCTTACTATCATAAGTTATCCCTAAGTACTTCAAAGCTGCAACTTGCGGTATCAGTTCATTTCGGTAATGAAGAGAAATAAAAACGGGATTTGACAAGAGAAACAGAAGTAACGAGCATTTCTTGACGTTAAGCGAAAAAGACAGTCCGTCCAGCCAGGACTCTAGTTCAGACAAATATGATTGCAAAATTTGGTATAACGTATTGATATCCCGTGATGAGGAGAAAAATGCAATGTCATCAGCATAGAGGATGAACTGGGACAGAAGATAAAATATTAAACAGAAGTGGTGAAAGAACTGATTCCTGTGGTACTCCTTTCGTCTGTTTATAGGCACCCGATGTCACCCATTCCTTCACGCAAAAGAATTCTCTACCCGAAAGGAACTCTTGTATCCAGGTCACTAAATAGTCTGGAACAGCACATCTTACTAATCTAGAAATTAAAATCCCATGTTTGACACTGTCATATGCTCTTGGAATATATAAAGTTACCAATGCTGATACGTCTCCTGATAGTTCCGCGAGTCGAATGCGGCTTTCTAGATCGACATGAGCTGACCACATGGAACGTTGAGGCCTAAATCCTATTTGTCTCGAGCTCAGAATACCCTGAGAAGAAGTGAAGTCATTAAGCCGGAAATAGATAACTTTTTCTAGAATTTTGACTAGGTTCGAAGTAAGGGCAATTGACCGAAGGTTGTCCAAGATATATCCGAGGTTTTGATTTTTAAGTGAAAGCATGATTTTTTCAATTTTTCAAGACGCCGGGATCCATGTATATTGTAGTGAACAGTTCACTATATTCAGCACTTCATTTGGGAAAGAGTTAAACAATAATTTAATCATAGCAGTTGTGACACGGTCTGGGGCCCTATAACGTAAAACTATTCCACTATATTTCTATTCCAATCTCCTGACGTCAAATTTGCGTAACCGCCAACGCAAGCACCGGGCGGTCATCCGCAGGGTTGTCTGAACAGACCAATCAAACGCTCTCCTCGTTCATAGGAGGTCACTTTTGTTTGCTTGAAAAACGAATAACATTGCCTACACTGAGCGGCTTGTCGTATCTAATTGGCTGACAAGAGGCGAGCAGAACGCTCAAGTGGAGAGGGATTCGATGGGGCCGAGCCACTGCACTGAAAGTCGATAACCGGACGAAGAGGGTGGTGCCGGCGTCTACGATTGGTCGGCTCTCCCTTACTTAGCTTGCGGTGGCTGGTCGAAAATCGCGATGGCACGGAAGCTTAAGAATGACGCTAAAACGGACCATCTACAAAGAAGAGTTGGCAGAATGAGCGGGTAAACGTGCCGAAAGTGCTCGAAAACGTTACACGGCCACGCAAAAAGTTTTATTATACGCAAATACACCCATGCTCTCCGGCAGGTGCGAGTAGCCAGCGTCTGAGCGATCGGCGGCAGCCATCTTCTATTCCTTTCGGAACGGGGCAGCCTGCGGCTATTCCGAAGAAAATTCAGTTTTGTTCGGCATATTAATGCATCTTTATCGCGTACACGTCACTTTGACGCGGTGAGTTCTTGCGGTTTTGTGACGTCGCGTGACAGGCAGGTGAAGTGGGTGCAGCCCGAAAACTTTTTACCAATAGCCGAGGGCTAATGGCGAAAAGGGGTCGAATCAGAAATAACTGTTTTTCTTTTTTCTGTCAAATCATGCATAATCAGTGTGTACACATCATATCAGATGGGGAGGTATCGCGGTTTTCGTGACGTCGCGTGACAGACAGGTGAAGTGGGGTGGTCGAAAAAAGTTTTTGACCAATCGTGGAGGGCTGATAGCAGAATTGGAATAGAAAAGTTTGGAATAGTTTTGCGTTATAGCGCCCCTGGTCCAGGAGCCGATTGATGTGTAGTTAAGATGACATCGGATAATTCTGACATCGAAACTTTTATAAATTCAGATGCCGAACTTTTAAACCTCCTATAGGTCTGGGACATAGTGAAGAAAAGCGTGCTTCGAGCCCTTTCGCGATCTAATTTAGTGAATCCACCGCTTCTTTGGGGGATAGAACAGTAGAATGGGACCATACGGATTGGTGAATAGATCTTTTGTTTCGTAAAAACCTAAAAAGTGCCGATATTCTTTATGGTTTCGACAAAGTTGAATGTAGTGCATTTTTGCTCGTCTTTTATCGCCACAGTTCTTCTAAACACAGCTGCATAGAATTTATATACCATCCAATTTTTCGGTGTATGATTATGTTGGAGACTTTTTCACGCTGCTTTTCTGCGCCGATAATCCCGTGCGCAAGCTTCATTCTACCAAGATGAGATTGATGGCGAGCTGCCAGGCATTACAAAAAAATTATGGGGTTTTAAGTGCCAAAACCACTTTCTGATTATGAGGCGTGCCGCAGTGGGGGACTCCGGAAATTTAGACCATCTGGGGTCCTTCAACGTGCACGTAAATCTAAGTACACGGGTGTTTTCGCATTTCACCCCAATAGAAATGCGGCCGCCGTGGCCGGGATTCGATCCCGCGACATCGTTCTTAGCACTAAGCAACCACGGCGGGTTGCTGCCGGGCATAACCACAAACTCAGCGGGCTGAATAACAGAATTTAAAAGCGATACCACAGAGTCAGCTTTTGGTTGCTCATCACAACTGGTCAATGCTGATAAACTTGCATTTATAGCGAATTAATAAGTTACATAATTAATGAGCCGTCTTTGCCATACAATAGGAGCCTGACGTGAAAGCAAGATTTCAAAAGTAACGGGTAAGTGATACTTGTTCCACTGTCAAAGGTGTCCCAAGATGAAATAGACATATGAGCAGAAGAGAAAGTCAGGTCTAATGAAGAAGAGAATCGTCCACGTAGAAAAGTAATTTGACCTGAATTATGACATTGAAAATTGTTGCCATGCATCTAATTACACAACCTCTTTCCACAAGCATCCATTTTAAGTCCCCAAGACGTATGATGAGAATTAAAGTCTTTTGCCAGGAGCATTGCATTAGAACAGTTTCGGCACAGTGAGACCAGGTGATCAGCGCACTTCACTTCGTTCGGAAAATACGCATTAGCCACTGTAAACGCAGCGCAACCAGGCAGTAAAATATATATATATATATATATATATATATATATATATATATATATATATATATATATATATATATATATATATATATATATATATATATATATATATATATATATATATATATAATCCCGAAATTTCGCAGTCTGAACAGACATGTTCAAAAGTGTTGTTACTTTATGGTACATTTTTGATGAGACTAATGCTAGCAGCCCACCGCCTCTACCTGGGCGATCTAAACGAAAGGTTCGAAAATTATTAATAGTAAATCTGTGATGGGTGATGAAAGCCATGATTCTTGAAGTAAACTAACATCTGGAATTAGTTTGTGTACTAGGTAAAGAAGGTGAACGTAACCGGAGGATGTAGAGCGGCAATTCCATTGAGGAACTTTAAATAAAGCTATGGCGATCCTAAAATAGATGACTCCACAGCAGAACGCAACGCATCCTGCTCGTGGTGATCATTGTTTTTCCCCTTTTCGGCCTAGATTTATGAGAATCAGTGGGATAAAGTGGGGAACTCTTACCTCTATTGCTTGTGGTCCCAAGCCTCAGGTGCACAAATGAGTGGTTAGGTCCCGCAGTTACTGATAGTGGAGAACACGCGGAGGTATCAGACGCAACTTCTGCCTGACTATCAAAGATTGTTTCGTTTGAATGTTGCGCAGAAATGCTAGTTGAAGGGGGAACAGCAGCAGCAAAGTGCGATTGGAGGAAGCAGTTGAATTTGGCAGTCATGATCTCGGTTATACCTTCGGCAAAGGGGTTAAAAAGTCGCTCCATAACTATTGAGATTGCCTTGTCAATAGCTGCGGCTACTGCGGCCGAAACTGTGGCTTCGAGAGATGTGGACTGATGGGATGCAGCGGCTGCGTAACCGACTTCACACTCTTTAATTGCTGCTATCGCTTCCGCGCGGCAGCAATGACGTTCTCCACGACCTCAAGCACCTGCATTTCATGCAGGTAGCATCCGTAGCACCACGAGATCAATCGCATAAGCATCACCACGAAGCATCTACATCGCAGGCTGATGTGGAGTGAGACCCGCCCCAATTACAGCATCTCACTGAAGATCTGCAGGCATTAGCACTGTGCCCAAACCTCCAGCAGTTTCGGCACTGCACTGGTTTAGGAGTCAAGGCCTCCACGCGGAACAAGTACGGCCAACCCTTCACTTCAGACGGGCGCGTTAGACCGGCGAACGAGACGCTCTCAGTTGGAACTTGGTTATAATAAAATAAATTGTGGGGTTTTACGTGCCAAAACCACTTTCTGATTATGAGGCACGCCGTAGTGGGGGACTCCGGAAATTTCGACCACCAGGGGTTCTTTAACGTGCACCTAAATCTAAGTACACGAGTGTTTTCGCATTGCGCCCCCATCGAAGGAACTTGGTTATCACCCAGTGACCTATTGCATCTGTAAACAGAAACAACACCAGCTGGAGAGAGCGTATTCAAGAAGATCTCAGGAGTGATATCAGTGGGTACCCCCCGAACAATGCCCTTCACGCATGCGAGATGTGAAGGAACGAAAGCACGAACCGCAATGCTAGCGAATCTCGTGCAGTTAAGCAAATCATTGAGGCGATGAACATTAGATAACTTACACTGAATGCCGTTCTTGCCAAAACGCCTCACCTCCGAGATGTCAATGAAGTGTTCGGTTATACCGCGCAGCTCCTCCTGGGAAATTTCTGATGCGGTGAACCAAATGGATCCACCATCTGTTGGACGATCGCCACGGACAAGGTGTTGATTCCGTCCCGAAGAAAACACTCCATGAGGCACCGACTCAGTGGGACGACTAGCCGACCAGGGCGAGCCCTGGCCGGGACCGGAGACCAGAATTCACGGTCCCTGAAAAAAAAAGCACCTATATAAGAAACCAAGCACTACAAGCAGTTAAAGTGTGGCCAGTCCCCTTTCGGATACGAGACAAGAGGATTACTTGGAAGCCTGGCCGTGAATTTCGAACCGCCATAGCGGCATCGGAGACAGAACGGTGAGACAGACTCTGAGAGTGCGCTCTTCGAGTCGGCTCTTCTCCGTGGTGATGATGATGATGATGAATCCTCAATCATCATCTCCGTGGTGGCCCGGTCTGTCTGGTCGACTTTTCTTTTTCCTCACCATGAGCTCTTCTTCTTCTTCCTTCAAATTTTGGCACGTACCCACGAGGGGGATTGGCCATGGTTCTCAATGGAAACATAATATGAACTTCTTGCTTCCTGTTAGTTTATTGATCTGTACTATCGATACTTAATCAATAGTAACTATGAATTATTTTCTGTTTCCGTTTCTTGAATAGTGGCCATACCAATTATGACGAAGATGCTAGATTACGAAAATAAGGCGATTAAGTGATAATAATGAGGAAAATGGGCTTAACATGAGAGTCTCCCAGTCGCAATGACATACTCATGTGCGATCTGACACACTTCCTTTCGAGCTCGGCCAAGGGTACTTGCCCCAAAAGATAAAATGTTAATCACCGAGAGAGGAACGCTCATACGCGATAGGGGCTGCTCTAACTAGGTCTTTTTTCGGAATTATATTTTCGGCAAAATAGGAGGAAATGGTCCAGTGATTCTACATCCCCACATGATGCACGAAGGTTTGATGGTGCGAACCCACGCCTACTCATGTACAGATTTAGTTGCGGTATTCGACATCGTAATAGTGTAATGGAAACTTCGCATTGCCGAGAGGGACAAGACCGGACATTCCAGGGGAATGCTAAATGTTCGTAATCCTGTGCAGCAAGGAGGGGCTCATTTTTTTCTACCTAGGACTTGTCGCCTTCGAAATATTGTTACCGCTAGCAGAGTAAGGCTGGGTATAAAAAAACTCGCGGGCCCACCATGCGCTGCCTTTGCTAAACTGTCTGAGATATCATTAAGTGCTAGTCCACAATGTCCAGATATCCACGAAAAGCGAATTTCTTTAACATGATGTGGAATAAAAAGTGTAGCGATCGGTGCAATAGTGAATTATTTGTGCTTTCTAGCGGCATAAGAACTGACAGGCTGTCTGCGAGCAATATTATGCGTGACAGATTTTTCGGAATTTTGTATACGGCCAAGCATATGGCCATGAATTCGGCCACATAAATTGGAGTGTAATCGGGAGGACGAACAGCAAAGCTCCATGATAGTGTTTGAGAGCAAATGCCCATTGCTGATTTCTCATCTTTTTGTGAGGCGTCCGTGGACACATTGTATAAGAGAAAATCTCCCAGATATTCATTCAAGAGTCCAACTAGTGTCTGTTTGGCTATGAATTTAGCATTCTTTGGAAAGATGTTATCAAACTTATAAGTATTGTATGTTTTTATTGAAGCGACACACTGAACTGAGCGTAGGTTAACGTTTATATTTGCTAAATGACCCTGCGTAAACACGACTTAGGGGAGCTTGTATCTTGGCCACATCGAATAACATAATAGTGCCGGTTGTGCGACAAAGCCCGGGTAACTTGTCCAGGGAATTTGTTCGTATGCTCTAAGAAAAGTTTTTAGCGTTAGCAGCTGAAATCTCGAAGCTAAATCTGGCATGTTTGCTTCTAAATACAGCACAGAGTTCGCAACATACTTAGGAACTTCAAGACACTGACGTAGGGCCCGTCTCTCTATCATAAATAAAGGTTGCAACTTATAATTTGGAGAGCCAGACAGCAAACAACCAAATTTCAGAACGGGTCTTACATAAGCGCGATAAATGTAAAGTAGAGTATCCCTACGCATACCTAACTTCCTGTTCCATTTTCTCGTCAACCGGCCAAGAGTGATTTCACCTTTTCTCACAACGTTTTTTATATGAGGACGCCAAACTAGGTCAAGATCGTAAATGACTCCCAGGTACCTTATAGTGTCTACCTGCGGAATCAGTTGATTCCGCAGGTACACAAGGGATAAGGAAACCGATTGATGCCTAGGGAATACAAGAAGGGCACTTTTGTTAATTTTAAGGACCATGCGTAAATTATCCAGCCACACCGCAAGAAGATTTAAATATGCTTGCAACTTTTGGTAAAGCATGTTAATATCTTTAGCGCAAGCGAAGAATGATGTGTCATCCGCATGCACATACAGCGTGACATCCTGCATTATTGGAATATCATGTAGTAGTATATTAAACAATAGTGGGGAAAGCGTTGAACCCTGAGGTACACCTCTGGTCTGGGAGAACCACTCGGAATGATACTTTCCTTTTGTGCAGAAAAATGTTCTTCCGTGAAAGAAATCCTTGATTCAAGTAATGACATACGACGGAGGGTTTAAGGCAGCAAGTTTATTCACTAGAATGCTATACTCTACGCTGTCATAAGCTTTCGCAACATCTAATGTTACGAGGGCCGAAACTTCCAAGTTTTGTTTAGCTAACCGTATCTTGCTTTCTAAATCAATATGCGCGGAACAAATAAAACAACAGCTGTGAAAACTAATCTGAGCGGGGCTCAATACATTAATTTTAGAAATGTGCTCTAATAGACGATTATAAAGAACTCTTTCATTAATTTTACCATATTAGAAGTTACGATTCGCCGAATGTTGTCCAAATCAAGCCCTTTTCCGGCGTTCTTTAGAAGCAGGATAATTTTAGCTATCTTCCACTCGTCAGGTAGCCATGTTTTCTCAAGGGAAATGTTCACAATATTTACCAACTCTCCCGTAAAGTTATTTGCCAGGAATTTGAACATGCTAACAGATATACCATCATAACTCGGAGCTGCTGATCTTATTCAAGCTACGACCGATAGAAGTTCCGATGAATTGATTTCTTCAGGGTCATTGCACTGTGTCGGCATTCTGAACGCATCTGAGCGTTGTGCCTGGAATCGCAATGCAAGGCCACGTGCTATGCACTCAAGATTAGTCTTAGCTTCCACTGGGGTCAATACAACGGAGTTCAAAATATGGCCGACAAAGGTTTCTTGTTGTGCGCCATGAATCTGTGTAGGGCTTTCCTGTTTTTTTTTTTTGTTTTTTTTTTGGGGGGGGGGGGGGTCAGATAAGTGTTTGCATTACCGTTATAATCATCCATAGGTTTCGCAGTTGTCCGCTTAAAGGAGGCCGCATAAAATTTGTAATTAATCCAATTTAGGGGGGCTTTGGTTATGAAGAAGGTTCTTCCACGCAGCTTTCCTAAGACGATATGGTCTTTCACATTCTTCAGTCCACCACGGGGAACCTTTTTTGTTTCTAGTAGAAACTCCCATGGTGAATGTGGACTGTTCTGTTGCGTCAATCAGGCATTTTAAAACCTGCTCCATGCATTCTGCCTTATCAGGCGAAGTTAATGAGTTAATAGCAGGTTTCACAATCTTTTTATATGTACCATTGTTAACAAATTTCAAGGTTTTATCACTGACTCTCTGCGGGGAACACATGATAGAAAAAAAGAATAAGGAAATGATCACTGGAAGGTCTCACTATCTAGAGTTCTCCATGATGTCACGCTGACTCCAGCAAGTGCCAGACTTAGGTCAATCAGGGACCTTGAATCTCGGCGCATAAATGTTACAGCCCCTCTATTACAGCAGCGAACATTTTTTGATGATAACCATGACCACAGGAGTTCACCACACGTATCTGAGCGATAGCCCCACGTGATATGATGTGAATGAATGTCCCCGCAATGACAACTCTGTCTGATTTACACAATAAACCATCAAAAAAGTCTGTTCTACGGACACCTGTAGGAAAGTAAGCGTTTACTATGGTAAATGGAGCACATATGGGAAGACGTAAATCAATAGCCAACAGTTCACATTCCGGATTTATGATTTCTTGATGTATAACAGCCCTGTGAAAAAATTTTGAGGACACCATAGTAATTAAACCTACGCCACGGCCATAAATTATTATTTATGTAAGCAAAAATTATTACAAGAAAAGGATTTGACAGGTGTCAACCAAGAGTCTTGTAAAAGAACTATGCCTGGGTCATAGGTATAGGTAAGGCGTTGAAGACCAATTAAAGAAGACAATACAGAGCGGCAATTCCATTGGAGAATTTTCAACTCAGCCATGATTACTCCAAGACAGAAGCGGGAAGAGCCTCTTTCACTAAATCAATCTGCTTCATGCTAGGAGAACCTTTCTTGCTTTTTGTCTGAGAATGATCATGTTTGGTTGACGAGAAATGAGAAGCCCTGCGCATCTGAGCCGCATTAGCCATTTCCACATGAGTGCTAACACTTGATTTAGACGTGCTAGCGAGGTCATTTATGGTTGGCATCATTCTAGTTGATTCACGCGAAACGGAGGGTACAGGTGGTATGTCGGAAGGTAAAAGAGGTTGGGAAGGCGAGGTTATAACTGTAGGAAATTCAGGGACATGCACTTTGGCCGAAAGAACTTGCGATAGTGCATCAGCAAAGGTGGTCAGTAAGTGATCTAGTACGCCACTCAGTGCCCTCTCGACAGCTGCGACTACTGATATTATAGTTTTGTTCTAGAATATCCCCAGATGATCTTATTGCATCAGCGTATGTAGGTTTACTGCGCTCTAAAAGTGCATATGCGCCTGATTTGGTGCACCTGTTGTGTTGTATAATTCCCAGTATTCTGGTCTCATCAAACCTTTTTGAACACTGTGGATAATCCGCTGCGTGAACATCCTGGCAAAGGCAACAGCTTGGCAATTCCGAAGAGCAAACTTCTGATGCGTGATTTGCGCCGCAGTTGCGACAGCCGTGGCAGATTTACAGGCTTTGTCGCTGTGTCCGAAACGCCAACAGTTCTTGCACTGAAGAGGGCGTGGTTACAAACGATCTACCCTATAGATAATAGGCCTTACCTTTAGCTCTGTAGGAAATGATGTTCGAGCAAATGTTGCTATTATGGACTCTGTCAGCACTCGAGTGCCGTCAACCACCCTGTTGCGGCGGTACACCGAAACAATCCCCGCGTCAGCTTCCCGGAAGTCCTCTAGTACTTCCTGGGGAGAGCAAGATGGATTCACACCACGAGCCCTTTGTACATGTCAGTTGCTCCGGGGTCAAGGCCTTTACCGGCAACGACGCGAAGGTTGTGCATCGAAGCAAGTCAGACACACAAGCCAGATCTGAGGATTTGCAGACAATTCCGGCTAGTAGCTGAGCGAAACTATTCCTGAATAACTTTAGCATTCTTTATTTTGATGGCCCTGTCGCCAATTGGCATGAACACCACGGGTATGTCACGTAAGCCATTCCGGGGGAAACGTTCCAGGGGATAGTTTTGGACCGGCAAGCTGGCAAACCAGACTTCCGACCCCCCCCCCCCCCCTGCGGAGTTAACAGACATGAAGACCCAATACACAAAGAAAAGCTCAAAAGCTAACTTTTGGTAACGAAAAACCTGACCAATCACCCACTCACGGGAACAGCTGGTCTTCCCGCCCCGTTTTCGTTGACCGAAAAGCTATCTTCAACGAGCTCGAACTGAACTGAATTTACTTCACCTTCATCTTCATCCATATTCCTTTAAATACATGATTTCTTTTTTTTACTTGTTTCGTTTGGTTTGCCACGCGGCACAGCGTCATATGGGGCTAAATATAACATGCAGGCCCGTTTCGTGGAGGTACTTCAACAATGTCTTGTAAAATGTGTTGTCTTCAGCTTGATCACTGTTCAATTTTACACTCTTTAAATAAATTATGGAGTTTGACATGTCAAAAACAGGATTTCATTATGAGGCACGCCGTAGTGGGGGACTTCAGAAATTTGGACCACCTGGGGTTCTTTAACGGGAACCTAAATCTAAGTACACGGGTGTTTTTGCATTTCGCCCCCATCGAAACGCGGCTGCCGTGGTCGGGATTGGATCCCGCGACCTCGGCCTTAGCAGCCCAACACCATAGCCACTAAGCAACCACGGCGAGTAATTTTACACTTCTGAGCCCACTTTCACAAATTGTCTTTGTCCCAGGGCACGTCCAAAGTAGATGGCGGGCATCCACTGCAGGCGCAGGAGCAGAGCACTTCGGACATTGGGCAATGTCTTCGTGTGGTTGACCCCAAGCACAAGTGATGGCTGGTGTAAGCGCCGGCCCTGCCCAAAGTCTCTGTCCTCCACCCGAGAAAGATTATGGTGAAGGGAGCAGACACGCGGGGTGGAGGGGTGAGGAGGGGGGGGGGGTTTGAGGGCTCGCGTATCACGCCGGAGGATCGATTTTTCGGGCTATGAAAAGAGAGCGGGAGTCAGAGGAAAGAGAACGAGGAGGAGTTACGGGTGTCGAGAAGGAGTGAGCAATGCGCTCCACAAGGTCATTGTTGTCGTCATGACCACGTGCCTGAATCCAGTGGACAGTAATGTTCACACGTGTAGAATTATGAATTTTGTTTATCTGCTCACAAATACGCAGCGTTTTTGTTGCTTCTTTCAGATTCTTGACTGCACCGAGGCTGTCAGTATAGATGTGGGCTTCGTTGATGTTAGGCAAGTTGACAAGGGTTCCTATGGCATCGTGTATGACCTGCAGCTCAAATATTCAGAAGTTTGAAAAGTCCGTTGCATAGCTGCGAGTGACTTGGATTTCAGGGTGTGTCGGACTTGAAAAGGCTATTTGTTCTCCTTTTGCGTTAACCGCCACGTCCGTCTATACCATACGGCGCCTCGTAGGTACGGTCGTTTCATTTGCTGCAATCGGTTGAAGAGTACTGAATATCAGGTCATGGCCTACGGCCTATACTCCTTCATGGTGCATGGAATCGTACTTCTGTTCAATGAAAACCACTGTTCAATGAAAAAAATAATTAAAGATGTATTCAGTGTTCGGCGTAATCGTACCCGCGTCACACGAGCTCCTCAAGTAAATCAGCCCTTCGCTTTTGCGCACTGCGCTACAAACTACTTGACTTTTACGTGGTATTTATTACACTGAATGAAATGATGACTGCAGGAATTGTAGAAATAATTCTCAGAGATAAATTCTCACGCACCGGCGCGCCAAGCATCTCGGGGACCATGCGCAGGCCTTGCGGGCATGCTGCTAGATGGCGCAGCGTGTCTAGAGAGAAAATCGAGAGAGGAGCTGGCTGGCAGTACACGGGAGCTCATGCACACCGGCTCGCCCACTGTGCAAGCTCGGAGGTCGCACAATCCTGAAGGCCACGCAAAGGACCTCGCGGCAGTGCGGCTAGATTGCGCAACGTGTCCAGATGAAGGACACAACAGACCGAAACATTTTGTGCGCTATTCTGGAAGGGGAAGGCTTGGGCGACGATTGTATACAGCTTTTCAGAGAGATTTACCTAGAAAATGCCGTTTGCGTTGAATAGGAAGGAATGAGGAGCGAGGAGAAAGTTGATATCAACTGGTGCCCTTAATCCCCACTGCTGTTTGTGATGTACATACATGGTGAGGGTGGAAAGGGGGCTAGAGGAAAGTAATATCGGATTTAATCTCTCATACAAACAGGCAGGTACAGTAGTAGAGCAGCAACTTCCAGGTTTGTTTTATCCGGATGATATTGTGTTGCTAGCTAACCAGCAAAGTGATATGCAGCGTCTGGCTGATATCTGTGGGCAGGAAGGCGAGAATGTAGGTCTGAAATTTAGCGTTAAAAAATCGGGTATTGTGGTATTCAATGAAAACAGTGAACATACAGTGTCAATTCAGGGCCAGGAAATACCTCGGGTAAAAAAATATAAATACCTTGGTATATCGATAAACGAAGGCGATAGATATATGGAAACACATGAAAAAACAATAACAGCAAAGGGGAAGAGAAATGCGGCCATAATGAAACACAGAGCGCTATGGGGAGACAATACGTACGAGGTGCACCGGGGTATGTGGAAAGGTGTAGTGGTTCCAGGATTTACATTTTGAAGTGCGGTTGTTTGCTTGAAATCAGGGGTGCAATCAGGACTCGATGGCAACCAAAGGTCAGTGGGACGCCTCGCATTGGGCGCTCACGAGAAGACTACAAATGAAGCTGTGCAGGGTGATATAGGCTAGACAAACTTTGAAGTGAGAAAAGCTCACAGTAAAATTGATTATGAAGAGCGACTGAGGAATATGGAAGAAAGTAAATGGGCTGGGAGAGTTTTCAGGCATTTGTACATGAAAAAACATTGATTCACAGTGGAGGAAAAGAACTAGGAAACTTACCAGCAAGTATGCGACCTGTATGGTGAGCAACATGGCAACAAAGAACGTCAAGCGGAAAGTCAGAGAGGCTGAGATAATCTCATGGGTGGCGGCAATGGAAAATAAACCTGATATGAGTAACTACTTAAGAGGAAAAAAACGAAATCAGGAAAGAAACTCAAAGGGAAGCTCATTACTTTTCGAAGAGAGATCAGGGTGCCTTAGAACACGCACTTATAAAGCGATATATAAGAAGGAAGAAGCATGTCCTTGCTGCGGTAAAGCTAGGGAAACGATGGAGCTTGTTTTATCAGAATGTGAAGATATCTGCCCAGTGGTCGATTCAGGCATCTCTGACCTCCTTGAAGCCCTTGGGTTCGGCGAGAGCAGGGGGAACTAAACATGTCCGCAGTAGAGATTAGTAAGCGGCGATTGGAAGGTTGGTGGAAGAAAAGTACGGAAACTACAAAAAACGGAGGCGTACAATACAAAATCAAAGCTCACAATAGGGGTTCAGAAAGTTTGGTTATGGGAATTCACCGTGGTTTTTTCCTTTCCTTTTTTTTCTCTTTTAACATAGGTAGGACATTAAGCAATATAATAAGAAGAGTTTGGTGGCGCAACCAACCAGCCCGCTCCAAATGAGATGCTCATAGGATCCATCCATCCATCCATCCATCTCTCTCTCTCTCTCTCTCTCTCTCTCTCTCTATATATATATATATATATATATATATATATATATATATATATATATATATATAGAGAGAGAGAGAGAGAGAGAGAGAGAGAGAGAGATAGATATATATATATATATAGAGAGAGAGAGAGATGGATGGATGGATGGATGGATGGATGGATGGATGGATGGATGGATGGATGTCCTCTGTCACCGCTTCTGTTCGTGATTTACATAAGGGGAATGGAAAGGGAGTTGTAGAACAGTAAACTAGGGTTTGATCTCTCATATAAACAAAATGGAATACCGATAGGCCAACGCTTACCAATCTTAATTACGCAGATGGCGTTGTGTTATCAGCAGATAACCAGAGAGATATCCAATGACTTGCAAACATCTGTGGACAAGAGGGTGAAAGACTGGGGTTCACATTTAGCGTGGCTTCATGTTTTTCAATGACAATACAGCTCAGGGAATATCGATACAGGAGTCTCAACTATCTACAGTAAAAGAATACAGATATCAGCTATGGGTAGTCCAAGGGGCACGCGAAGCGGCCGAAAGGATAGGCCTTTCGGTCCCAACGTGGGAGCGGCCCGGCCGCTTCGGGCTAGGAAACAAGCGCGGCCTAATGGACCTCAATAAAGTTTTTCCATCCATCCATCTATCTGGGAATGTGTATAAACGAGAGATCAATGTATCTTAAGTACCCACGAAGATGCACTAAAAGCAAAAGGCAAGAGAAATGCAGCTGCAATGAAGCAGAGAGCCCTATGGGGGTATAACAAGTATGAGGCAGTCAGAGGGCTGTGGAAGAGCGTAATGCTGCCGGGACTTACATTTGGAAATGCAGTGCTATGTTTAAGGTCAGAAATACAGTCTAGGCCGGAAGTAAACCAAAGAGCAATAAGTAGATTGGCATTGGGAGCTCATGAAAAAACGACAAATGAAGCAGTACAGGGAGACATGGGATGGACATCTTTTGAGATGAGGGAACCACAAATTAAGGTATCTTAGGAGGAATGACTGAGACACATGGAGAACAGTAGATGGGCAACCAGCGTTTTTAAGTACTTGTATAAGAAAATTTGGGTTCCCAATGGCGAAAAAGTACCAGAAAACTTGCGGGAATATATACAGGCTACAGTATTACTGAGACAAAAAAAGAACATAAAACTTAAAGTTAGACAGGCGGAGTGCGAACATTGGTTAGAGAAGATGGAAGAAAAGAAATTAATGGCATGCTATATAGACTAGATAAGAAAGAGATCAGGAAGAAAATGTTCAATGATAACTCAAGACCAAGTGCACTTCTTTTTGAGGCTAGATCAGGCTGTCCGAGAACGAGAAGTTTTACTCAAGAAAATGACTTGCGTGTGGCTTGCGGAAAAACTTCAGAAACCATTACACATATAATGTTTGAATGCCAGGGTATACATCCAGTAGTAAATAGAAATGGGGTGAGTCTTCAAGAAGCCCTGGGGTTTAAAGACAGCACCGAAGGGATAAACATTGGCCTGGTAAACGTAAGAGGCGATGGGAGGATTGGTGGCGCATAAAAGAGAGTCTAGGGACGTGGAATAAAAATACGTATACGTAACCGCAGAAAAGAAGAATTAAATAAATAAAAGGCAGAAATTAGAAACATTTGACATTAATATAACATAAACACTTAAACAGTAGACTAGAGCGCGGTAGCACAGGCCACCGCCCAATTTCAAAGGGGATTACACTCCCAACCATCATCATAATCAAGACGCGATAGAGACCGGCTACAGTATACACGGCTCGTACCTGACGCGTTCCGTCGGTGGCAATATGGTGTGTCGCTTACACTGCTAATCATATTAACGTCGACATTCATCGTGAGATAGATTCTGCCGGTCTCTCTCTCTCTCTCTCTCTCTGTAGCCTTTCGGTTCCATCGATATGCTGGCGAACTGAACCTGCAGTCTCGTGTTGAACAGAAGAATGTAGTAGCGACTGAGCTAGTCAGAAGCATATGCTGTAGATAGCTGCTTAAGCAAGCGGCGATGTTTTGTACATATACTAAGCATTTTGTCTAGTGTTTCAGAGCTTGAGCAAGACGTTCCTTGGCGTTCAATACTATATTCGCGGACAACCTTCTGTGGCTATGAAGGGAAAGTTACGGGCGCGTGGTTGCTGCACATGTGTTACCGCGCCAAGTAGTCCGACAGCATTTGACAGTGCTTTTTGGTTGCTCGGAACAGACGCTGAATCGACGCAACTTCTACGTGCGACGGTTTCGCATTTCCTAAGACGCGGAAGGGAAAAGCGGCAAAATAAGTAAACCTTTACACTCAATGGTGTGTTCTGTCTTGTTTAACTGTTGCTAACAAGGTGTTTATGTTTTTTTTCTTCCCCAGCCTAAACTCACGTGGAATAAAACGCGGGACTCCTTTAAGAAGCGCTCTCAGTGGTGCGCGCTTTGCCTTCGTAGCTTTCCCTTCACAGCCACAGAAAGTTGTCGGCCAGTATAGACCATCTATTATTCCTGATAAACGTGAACTACATAATTTAAGTTCACCGTTTTTTTTATCAGGAAAGCAAATTTACTAGAGCGATAAGGCGGTGACTAGCTCGCAGCTGCGAACTTATATGCATTCCGATGCAAGGAGCCAGGTGAGGTCAAGGTGACATGAGCCTTGGCTCGGGTCCTTTGCATTCGATGAGGGTAGCTATATGGACTTGTTGGTATGACATCTTCTGTTTTGTTGTAGCGCAAGCTACAGTACCTCTGCAGCACTGTGTGGTTGTTAAGTGTGCCTTTCTGTCGTCGCTGTCGTTCAGCTTGTGGTACAACAAAATTGAAGCTTCCCTGCATTCATCGCGCTGTGGTCACTGCATTGGAGGAACTGGGCAAGTTTACTTACGGAAAGGCGGCGCCGGCATCAGTCTAGTCAGTGTTATCTGTTATTCTTGGAGCTCTGTGGCCGCATTACGTTACAAATGAAGTCTCGATCATTATCTTTCTGTTGAAATCTCAAATATACTAGCTAGTCACACCGCCATATGTCATTGTGCCCTTGCAAGACTGCGTCTCTAAAACTGTTATTTTGTGTATTGCATGGAACTACAGTCTTTCATTGTAACTACAGTCAATAGCAGGATGTACAGTTATATAGCCCTTTTCGATGTGAATAAATTAGTGAGTTAGATAGTCACCGAGAAAAAAATAAGAACCGCTTAGCTCGACGCGAGAACGTATCCACCGTTAAAAGCCGGTATATAATAATAAAAAAAATCACTGAGGAAAATATAAAAATTAAAATGAAATTTTCGGGTGGAAGAATGAAAAATTTGCGTCGGTCTTTGGGAGAATAAACACCGAACACGCAGAACCCTCGATATAATTCATATTTTCTTGCTTGATATAACCTAATAAAAATAAAGATATGGAGGTGGGACATACAATAGCAACGTGATCGACGTTTAAAATCACTCTTGACTTGGGGGTATTAAGTTTCAGCGAAACACTGCAGAGTAAACAGCGCACGCCACTTTCAGGTCACAGAGCTGATCTTCATGAAAAGTGAGCAATAAGAAGTTGAAGCAAGCGAGACACCAATAGCTTTAGAGCTTCGGCGCCCTTTCCTGCGGAGGCGGAGGGTATGGCGAAAGCGTGAGAACAAAGGCACATAGTGCCGCGCAAGACGGGCTCTGCGGTAACGATGGCTGCGAGATGGCGCCAGAGTAGCGCGCGTCGTCTGTTCACCGATGGCGCCACCGATACTACATGTATGGCGGCTAGAAGGGAACCACCATACTATATGTGTGGAAAGAGAGCGCTGCCTGAGCGGAGGTCTGTTTGCGGCGGCTCTCCACGCGCGGCCTCTCGCGATCTGCCTATTATTGGCCTCGAGCTCCACCACTGGAAAAGCTGGCGCCACCGTCGCCGTGACGTGCTATTAGGAATCACGTGGACACAGCGGTCGCGTCGGCTGCTTCGGGAGCGCCGAAGCGAGCTGAAAACGAGAGTTTAAATTCCCTCGTAAGCTGCGGTCCTCATTTAGTGGCGAGATTTTCCCGCTTCGAGTGTCTCCTTTACAACGCTTGAAAGTACTACAATAGGTAGTACTACAATAGGCGCGCAACATGGTAGGCTACTGCTCGGTGCCTTAGTGCCGGACGTACGCAACGGAGCCCGGCGTCAGCCTTATTCACACGTAGCCGCAGGACAAGAAGCTGCGCGAAGCTTGGCTCGCGAAACATAAAACCGCCAAACAGTCATCGGCTACAACTCGGGTATGCAGCAAGCACAGCTGCGAGGAAGATTTCTGCTACGGCGCCGGGTCTGCGATGTTCGGAAAACGCGCACTGAGACGCTCGCCCGAGTCCGCTGCCCGACTAATCTCATGACGGTGGTGGTCTATGAGCTTGTCGATGCTATAGATACTGGCAAGTTTAGTGGAGTGGAAACGGAGCGGTAAGAAGCACATAAAAAAAAGCATGGCATATGGTCATGTTTGCGTTATGAATTAATACACTGGATTACAAATAAGAATCAGCGGGAAATCGCACGCTGAAAACACCGATGAACATACAGTGCGGCGCAACTCGAGAAATAATATTGAAAGGTCCAAGAATTTAGAAGAAAAAAAAGATTGAATCGTCGCGACGGCACATCACAGCCCACAGTACATGTCGGAGTCTCTACATGTTCGAGCACACTGCACAGCACTCAAGCTCCTCGATTAACCAGTTTTATTCCATCATCCCCGCAGGCGTCGAAGTCTCTACAATGAAATTATTTTTTAACAGCTCTGATAGCGCCGACGCAACAATGGTTGCTTGTATACTGTCAAATGCTCATATTCTGCGGCCTAAAGCTCATGGCACGGTGCGAAAACGCGCATCCGGCGAAAGCGAAACAGTGCGCGGACAAGCATGCAGACGCGCAGTCGGTCGCTGCGAATCTGTGCGATCGCTGCATTGAGGCTTCATGCTATTACGCTCCATTTAGTTATACAAATACTATAAAAGCATATTTCACATAGTTTGCTCTCAGCGTTTACCTACCTTTCCCGCAAGAAGCCGGTTCGGGAGACTCCATCGCGGCGACCGCGCTCAGTGGCGTTCACTGTACGTATTCGGTAAAGCGATAGCGTCTGTAAACGATTCTGTGCTTTCAGTTTGCCCAAGATTATTATATAGACACTAAAAACTCCTCTCGTTTCGAAAGTACTTACAGAAATGTCCGGGAGAGCTCGCGCGTGGTGTTTTCAGTGAGCGCTGACAGCAAAACCTATGAGGAGCGCGCCGCGTGATCCCTCATACTACGCCAGCGAGGCGCTTCCGATAGATGGCGACTCCGTAACTCCTCGCCGCCAATAGCGAAGTCGCGCCGCACTTCGTTCCGTTTGCGACGTGCCGCACGAGACAGATCGTCCGCGCCAGCCATGTATCGCGAAATGGAAACACGTATAGAGCTGCGCTCAAATTTTGCATTAGGGAGTACCGTAATCGTCGGTGAATTTTTTGGGAGTGTGGTTTAACGAGGAATTGTCTTGGAATACATATGTCGCGTATGCGCCGAAGCATCCGCAAAAGTTACAATTATAGAGTTGCCTGGTTGATCCACTTGCGGCTGAAGAATATATATACAGGGTGCCCCAGCTAACTTAGGCAGAGTTTAGAAGTATGCCGATGCACTCTGAGACTATGCGACCAAATGCATGTTGCTGTCTATTGTATGCAGTAAATCACACTACTTTTTCTATTCTGCTTAATTGCATATTTATTCAAGATTAATTAACCAACTTCTGACGCAAACGAAGTTAGGCAAAAAAATTCCAATTAGAAAGTTGTAGAGCGCTTTGCAAAACGACCGATTAAACAATTTCTAAATTTGTATCCATTAGGTATTAGTGTTTTTCCGCTTATTGCAGATGCCCGCGAAATACACAGTAGAAAGCGGAAGTATTGACGTCACTAATGACGTCACACACAAGAACATGTTTAACCGGCTAATTCATGGAAAACGGTTGCCTCCGAGTCTGGTTGGTGCGTTGCGTTCGCCTAGAGTTAGCGTAAAAAACACAAACGCCGAGATGCGAGTGCCACTAAGGGACACCGAAGTCAACGATTGGGGTTGTCTACCTTTTTTTTTCCTTCTTTTTTTCTTAAAGACGAACAGAAACGTAAAAAATCACCTGGCACGTACATCGCAATTCGGTCTGTTAAGGTGGGTTACCTGAAGAGGTGGACATTACTTGCACGACAAATCGCAATGATCAGGTAGCTAATTAAAAGTATTAACTAATGAACTTTTTAATTATACACATTAGGACACATGTTTAAATTGCGATAGTGAAGTCGAGTGGTAATAAAGTAATGTTTGTTTTATTAAAGGCGGGACCCCCCAATGCTCCCTACTCTTCAAAAAAAAAAAAAAAAAAAATCTCTTTCAGCAAGGACAGCAGTTTGGCTTTCAACCCAACTATTCAACTAAACTAGGTTTAGTTGAGTTTACATGTTATATTAAATATTATCTTGATGCCGGCCTCTCTGCTGCTTATGTCTATGCTAATTATTGATTTCACAAAAGCATTCGGCATGATTAATAATAGAATCTCTCGTAATCACAGGCTCAGCACAAACCCTCAATTGTATTCTGGGGTTTTGCGCGCCAAAAACCACGATTTGATTATGAGGCACGCCGTAGCGGAGGACTCAGGATCAATTTTGACCACCTGGGGATCCTTAACGTGCTCCCAATGCACTGGATACATGCATTTCTTGCATTTCGCCCCCATCGAAATGCGGCCGCCGCGGCCGAGATTTGACACTGCGATTTCTAAAATTTTATGGAATTTTTAAAAATCAACTGTTGCAGATAACGTAATTCTAGTCTGTGAACTGGGCTATTCAGAGAGGCGGAACTTACAGGCGATATCGAAACAGATTTTAAACGAATTAACAAGGATTCGCTAATTAACTTCATAAGTTACATTGCGGCACATATTGTAATTTACAAATTGTAACCGGTGAGTGTGCGTGGCATATCAGCTTGGAATGAGTTTCCATAATGGCATCAGCTTGGAGATATGTGCCATCAAACTCGCCGAAAAAGTACACTGTAGTTCCACTAATTTTTTTTAAAACAAAACGCTCTTTTATGCACTGAAGCACAAAAGTAGCTGGAACGCCCCTGTATTTCGTCCCACACTTTGGGAAATAATATCTGGAAGCTGGTGTCATCCTGGAAATTCATTTCAAGTGGATACGTCTTGCGAACTCACCGGCTACAATTCTTAAATTGCAATATGTGCCGTAATTTAATTAACAAGTTAATTTGTGAATTCTTGTTATTTAGTTGAATACGTGTTTCGATTTCTCGTACTGGTAAGGTCCGTCGCTTCGAATAATTCAGCTCAAGGACAAGAATTATGCCATCTACTACATGCGATTTTTAAATATACCGTAACACTTAAAAGTGATCACCCCGTATATTAATTGACCTGTATTCACAGCATCTTACTTAAGGTGTTTATTGTCACTTTATCATGCGCAATTTTTTGTAAGCTTTTGATGTGCTATATCTCCAGCTTTTTGTACTGCTTTAGTCATTGCATATTCTCTGTGTTATCGCTTGGTTGCGTTCTTTACGCTCTTTATGGCATTTTAATTTTGTTATTATCCAACTGCCCTCTTTTTTTTTTCTGCATATCCCTTTTGTACAAGTACTCTGACGAAATTTTCCATAGGACTTTCTTCTGTAAAACTTCTCTTGTGATATCGTTCGTGTATCTGCAATAAAATATCAATCTCAATGAATCTGGACCCGTCATTGCCGCAGCATAACGCATGCGATGCTCAAAAAATAGGGCTACGGCGGCGGCAGGAGTTGTTAGCCTGCGCCACTCACGGCCATGGCGGCGGCTGCGGAACGCCTTGTCTTATGCTATATAGGTGCCCGAAAACTAGCCAATAAACCATTCGCATGCCATACATAAGGACATCAACGTTGCCAACTTGAAGTCGAGGCCCTCGCCATGCGATGAGCGAGAACAATCGGGGTGACCGAGTGGATCCATTTATTGTTCGTAACCACCAAATGAAGCAAACAGACAAGGAAGTGAAGGAAATTCCTATGGCGGAGATGAACAATCTTTCATTGCGAATCCTCCTGGATTGTTGACCATGGCTGTCCTGACGAACAGCACACAAGCAGTTTAGCACGCACATAACAAAGCGGCTTATATACATATATAGCCACTTGCACTACCTCTATACAAATGTGCCGGTGACCGGCTCAGTTCTTTACGGAATGACGCAATGAGACAGCGAGCAGTGCATAAATATCCTCACTTCAACAAATATAGACATTCAAGTGCGTAATTCCTTTATCAGAGCGAAGCTTTCTATATACGCCTTCCTCCCCGGGTACTCGGTTCCTTGCGCGTACGTGGACGTAAAATAAGATTACACTTTTCATACGGGTGTCTGCTTGCATAGATCTGCCGCATTGTTTTTTTTTTCATTTAGATAATGATGAAAAGATAAATGAGATTTGATAAGAAGAGGCAGCCTGCCGCCGGTGGGAGCCGGCGCGTGCCATGCGAAAGGTGGCGGGTTCGGTTATCTCTGGTTCTTCAGTAGAGAGATGCACCGACCACAAACATATTTACAATTATGGCTCGGCCGCTATCAAACACTCTACCGGAGTCGTCGTCTTCCCAGGGTGGGTCACCATTGTCAGCTTCAAAATGTTCCAGTCCCACTCGACCACATCGACAGCTGCGGAACTTGCAGCTTTTCCGTGCTGAACTTCGCCTCATCACTGCCTCCCATCAGCGCATCCCTGCGCTGCAGTCGTTACTATCAGTCCTGCGGCACGAACCAAACAGGGGGTATTAGAGATTAAAAAGATTTTTTACACATTGACTGATAAAGGACATCATGTCACTTCTCAGTGGCTACCAGACCACTGCGGCTTCTTATATGTACGAGCACTCCAATGACGCTGCTCGGTCAGTTCGTCAAGACAATACACACGAGTCGATCCGGTTGTCAAGGGCGGATGCAGCCAGATAACTTCGCGTGTTTGCACGATATGCATCACATTGCCTGTGCAAAATATGCCAGCTATTCAACTCAATGGACTGCACCGTGTGGACTCCTCGCTCCACATTCGGCACCCGTCAGGACTCATCCGACGCGAGGTTAGAACAAACAACAAACCACTTTAGAATGCCAACACCATCTGCCGTTGTAAGAGATGGTGACGAAGACAATGTTACAATTCCTAAGAACAACAGTCTTGTACAATGCACATAATAGTATTGACCAGTATTAAATTGTTTCGATGTGTGTGATCGTGTATATTGTCTGTCTGTCTGTCTGTCTGTCTGTCTGTCTGTCTGTCTGTCTGTCTGTCTGTCTGTCTGTCTGTCTGTCTGTCTGTCTGTCTGTCTGTCTGTCTGTCTGTCTGTCTGTCTGTCTGTCGGTCCGTCCGTCCGTCCGTCCGTCCGTCCTTGTTCTTTCTACATGCCCCATCCACCGCAGTAGGCAAGCAAACCGGATTGTCTGTTAACTCTGGTTGACTTCCCTGCCCTTCTGCTTTGTTTCTTTTCTCGCTTTATTTGCCATGAAAAAAGTATATGTAGAATTCTGAATCTACGTTTTAAAAGAAAACTGCGCATCAAACTATAGAGTGACTAGACACATGTTTCTAAGTATACCTTGGAAATAAGCGAGCCTGGTTCCATCACGCCGTGTTTTGTCCGGTTTTCGTGAATAGGGTGAGATGGGAATAGTGATGTGTGAATATTTGTATGAACCCCTGTGGTTCGGCTACGTCGAGGCAGAGTGGGGAGACTGTGTTCTGCTGTCACGACGGAAATAAAAATCTAGAAAATCTAGTCACATTACCTTAAACATGATTCAGTAGACAAACGCACTTTCTGCTCCAGAACTCTGTCTCTCAGTTACCTCACCCCATGTGTCTCTTCTTTTAAACACATGCACACATACACAGGCACGCACGCACGCACGCAGAGAGAGAGAGAGAGAGAGAGAGAGAGAGTTAGAGTAGCAGCCGCATGCGACTGAAGAAATATATGAAGGGAAACCGTCAGTTTTACTCACCAACCAATGTGTCGGCAGTTTGATTCTGCAGCTGGCAACGTTCTCTTTTTTTGCATGTTTTGCATAATATTTCTTTTAAATCTGTCACGAAGGTGCTTCGTGCTGTTTTGTCCGAATCTGTGTAACGAAGGTTATGCGGCAAAGTAATATATGTGACATCTATATATTCCTCCGAATTTAAGGGTACATACGTGCCAGCGGTGTCACTCGGCTTCCCGGCACATGGTTGCTGCTCGGTGTATCGACACACACGTCGTTTACTCTTTGCTTTCTCCTGCCACTCTATCGTAGCAGTTCAAGCTTTCGCCAGCTTTCGCTTCAAGGTTAAATCTTTATTCTACAGGAGATACGCGATGACGGATATGGACGAGGCAGTGGCGGGGAACGGGGCTCTCTTAGTCCACTCGCTTGCTCTTCAGTACGGCGGCCTGTTCTGCCTCCAAGCAAGTAGGGCATATGAAACGCGTAGTAGTCTCATGGGATAATTTACAAGACCACGAATGTGCGAACCGCTGTAACCACACACTAGCAGGGGGATCAGCGCGCCGCGTTTTTCTCCTTCTTGCCTTGCGCTGCTGGCATCGCAAGACAAGAAGGGCTTGATCAACAGCCCAGAGCCACGCAACCGAAACAAACAGACAGACAAACAAACAAACAAACAAAGAAACAAACAAACAAGCAAACAAGTCAACGCCGCGAATATCTGGTGCATGATTCAGACGGCACCAACACGCGAAAAGCGCGCTGACTTGCTGTAGGGAGAAAGCTGTGCTTTCAGCCGCAGTTTTTAATTAGATATGCTTTCTCGCTGCAGCTTTCCCATCTGCTTCAACACCGTACTTTTCAGCCCTGCTTTCAGCCTCGCCACCACCGTTCAGCACAGCGCAAAGGGAATGCGCCTGTTCGTAAGTATACCGAAAAACAAAATGAACAAATTTGCTGCATGTTCAGGCATTGAATGCAGCACTGATTAGCACTGCTGCATGAACACCTTGCTTCGTATATTTCGGGAGGGGTTAAATAAGTGGGGCACCTTGCTTCAACGCCTGCCCCATAATTACCATTTATTGCGTTAATTGCATCAAACAAGTGATAAATTGCATTAAGTCTTCGATCACACCGACGTCACTAACTACGTTGTAAATTTTTCTTCGCATACATTAAATGGCCCGCCATTTATAGCTCTGGGAATGGAGTAACCATTTTCCAGAGTTTTAGTAACGAGCACCACCTTCGAGCTTTCTGGTCTTCACATGCGCACGGAAGCACAAAGTTGAGCATGTGTGTGCATGCAATCTTTAGCGAGAGAGTGAGCGAATAGAAAGAGACGATACATTTGGCGGTCAGCCTCGCTTCTTTACGGAAGTGGGAGATGAGCGAGTATTGGTTTGTAATCTCTGTAACCTGGTGCTCTTGTTTTTGAAACAATCACTTTAAACAAAAGCAACCTTTTCCCACGCGTGCGCCTCGCTTCTCATATATGATGCTGCTAGCGTCATTGCGTCTCGCGCCATGTACACAAGTGATGTAAGCTAACACCGCGAACGCTGTTCCGTCAGCACTTTCGTTTGGCGACCCCGCTCGGCGGGCTGCACCAGCGCGTCACAACAGCACTAACAGCTGCAATGGCACCGCTCTGAAGTTCTCTGTCTCGGACCCCATGGTGGGTCTTCCAAGAAACGTCCCCCCATTCATAAAGAAATGAATATATTAAAGCAGTTGGTCAGGGATCACTGATGTCACCGAGAAGCTGCGGATAGCGTTAGAAAACTACGCCGATCGACGACGCTCCCGTCGCCAACGTTCATCGAGGACCTCCAAGATTATGAATTATTCGTATTATTTCACTTCTTTATGTTAAATTATTTTATCTCAAAATTTGTAACAGTGTGTGTTTTTTTCTTGTTTCTATATTATATTTCTTTAACCCACACTCTGCTATGCAAATTTAGTTTTTGTTTCAATTCCAATCACCATACTTGAAAGTGCCTGCTTGTTGCCCATGCAATGCCCCGTAGTATTTGGGATACACGGCAAGACAAGACAAGACGTCCACAGCTTATATTACGCACATGTCACGTCTGTCATCGCGGCCTCCTTGCCACCTAGGACAAGCAGACTTGACTCGAAGAACAAGAATGCCAAGAGTAAAAATTTCAAGGACAATGACTCCAAGGAGAATGAAGCTGTGGAGAGTGCGACTGCCGATTCTTAGCCTACACTCACAGGGCGCCATCCATCGTCTGACTTACAAATAAGGCACAGTGACAGTATGGAACTCCTCATCAGTTCTCGAGAAATTGCCAGAGCAAGACCGGCAGGTTGTCGTCATGCTGCAGCCACTGGTTGATGCTCTTCGCAAACTATTTACTAAGTTGCAGACATCGATAGCTCGAAGCGTATTAGAAGTACTGGGCGCCCTGCATCCAGCGCGTGCACGCCTTCAGAAGGTATTATGGCTTTTCGTAAATGAAGATCCTCGAACTATGGCCGTACGCGTCACAGGCGCAGGAAGTCACGAGAACATTCCTGAAAAACCTCAAGTCGGCAAGTCTATGTGACCGTTTATAGACTTGCTGTGCATCTTTACGTAAGCGCGAAACTGGTGCCCTTTTTCTCTCCCCTCCCTCCCTCTCTCTCTTTTCGTCATTATATCCCCTTCCCCAGTGCAGGGTAGCAAACCGGAAGCGCGTCTGGTTAACCTGCCTGTCCTCTCTCTCTCTCTCTCTCTCTCTCTCTCTCTCTCTCTTTGGGGAGCGATATCTTGAAATTGGTACGATCTGGATTCCTTCAATTCAGCAGTTGCAAGATTTGGGCTAAGTTGATTAAAAAGTCAGTTTGTGAATGTTTTGTAATTAATTATTTAAACAGTGATTATCACGCATTTGCTGATGTTCGTAGCAGCTAACAAAGCATTGCCAAAAAGGGGACGTTGTTATCTCGACTAACTGTCTTCAAGAAAGATGGCTCTGATATAAGAGAGTATTACAGCCGAACCCGGTTAACAACGAACGGACTCGGGCTCTAAAAATTGTTCGATATATCAGGTAACTAGATATACCCAAGCTTGCCTATAGCGAACTGAAGCAAATCCTTGTGATGCATTCGTTATATACAGATTTGTTATATCCGGTGAAGGAAATCAAGAAATGCCTTTTTTGAAAACAGAACTACGCGTCACTTTTGCGGTGCTTTGAACTGCATCTTGTCGTCACTGAGAATGGCGTTCTCAATGCGCGAAATTGTATAGACTTGGTGCACTCCACTTTCCTCAGTGCAAGCAAAGTATACCGGCGCACCACGTACTCCACAGGAAGTGCGCCCTGAAGCGTCGGATGACGCCGCGAGTCCGATGTACACCTAATGTCGCGTTCGTCACGTGATAGTTATTTTTTACGTGAACACTGATCAGTAAAATTCTCGGGTTCGATATAGACAATAAGTTGCTTTATCCGTATTCATTATATCCGGGTTCGACTGTAACTATACCAACTGTAATTTACAGACTTACCGCTTTAGTTCAATATTTATTAAGCAGCACACACAATTAAGATAACTTACTTTCCGCATAGGCCTTCTTAGCGATGTCACGAGTTAAGTATATCAGCCTGAAGGAAGTTGTGTCCGCAAATAATACTTGAAATTGTCATTCACCCTCGAACTCCTCAGTGAAGGCGCTTACCACATGAAATACCACGCATATCATTTACATCTCGTCCGATAACAACGCGGACAGGATGAAAAACATATTTTCTTGCAAAAGGGCAGAACAATTATATTCTGCACTCAGTGTTTACGCCCCTCTTCCCTAACGATGTCAAATTACTCGGGCACATAATGACACGTACGTCGAGATCTGCTTTAGCGTGTCAATTAATATCCGTGAAAGGGTAATAATGAGAAAGGTATGCTACATAGCATGCACAAAATACGTGAAACATGCGCACATCACTGCTCGCTCTGAATTACGCGGCTGCCGTTGCCTCGTGCGTGCAATGATCCGCACGTCATGAGACAGCTATAGCGAGCGCTCAGCGTTTGCCATGACCCCGGCGCAAGATAAATCTCTGACAATGGTCATAACGGAGATACGGTGCCCAAATCAGAAAACACAGAAGTCATCGTTCCACTTCTTCCACCCGGTACACTCTTTGGGGTATATAGCGTACGGGATGGTCATTTTGAAGTTTTAAGGAAATTTTCAAAATACCCTGTTGCAGATAGCATAATTCTTGTCCTTTAGCTGGATTGTTCGAAAGGGCGGACATTACTAGCACGAGAAATCCAAACACATATTCAACTAACAAACATTCACTAATTAACTTCCTAATTATTTACTTTACGACATATTGCAATTTACTAATCGTAGCCGGTCAGTTTGCGAGACGCATCCACTTGAAATAAATTACGGCGGCCGCATTTCGATGGGGGTGAAATGCGAAAACACCCGTGTACTTAGATTTAGGTGCACGTTAAAGAACCCCAGGTGGTCCAAATTTGTGGTGGTCCCACTACGGCGTGCCTAATAATCAAAAAGTGGTTTTAGCACGTAAAACCCCATAATCTAATTTTAAAAAATTTCCAGGATGACACCAATTTTGAGATATTATTTCCCAAAGTCTGGGATGAAATACATGGGCGTTCCACTTACTTTTGTGCTTCAAAGCATAAACGAGTGTTTTGTTTAAAAAGTAAACAACTGTGCATTTTTACGGCGAGTTCGGTGGCATATATCTCCAAACTGGTGACATCGTGGGAATTCATTTCAATTGGGTACGCCTTGCAAACTCACCGGCTAAAATGTGTTAAATGCCATATGTACAACGAAGTAATTAATTCGTAACTTAATGAGCGATTTTCTGTTGATAATATGAATATATGTTTCGATTTCTCGTGCAAGTAATGTCCGCCTCTCTGAATAATCCAGCTCAAGGACTACATTATGTTATCAGCAACAGGTGATTTTTTTTTTAATTCCATAAAACTTAGAAATGACCACTCCGTATATACTTATCTCTCGCACACCGAAGGCGACAGCGTCAGGAATACACCATCTGCAACAGGACCCGAGGTGGTCGCGTTATTTCTCCTATATATTTTTAGCCATTTTTTACGTCCTGTGTGGACAACATTGCTCAGTTATTGTTGAAAGGCGTATGCTTAACGTATATGCTTGCAAGCAAACACAAGCAGGCTATTTAAAAACAAATTTGAAGTAGAAGAACCAATCACCCACGGAAGGGGCACGGGTATTCCAAACAAAAATAGGCTACTATAGAATATAAAAGTATTTTTAAATACCAGAATTATCAATTACTGTGATAACGAAACCGAAAGTGCTCGGAATGCATGTAAGCATGCACGTAACACCTGTAAAGTGAGTCATTTCTTTACAACACTTATAAAGTGCTCATTGAAGGCCTTAGGTGTGGCCACTGAATGCGCTGGCTCCAAAGGGAGAGATAAAAAAGAAGGCATGGATGTTAACCAGTCAAGAGTCCGGTTGGCTACCTCACGCTGGGGTAAGGGAGAAGGGGAATAGCAAGAAGGGAGAGAGTGAGAGAGAGAGACTCCGGCGCCATGAAATGATTTCTAATTACAGCTATAGAACAAATTATTTTGTGAGTTAAATCACACCTCAACAAATACGGAAAATACGATCTTTCTCGGGTGGAGGAAGTCTCTCTCTCTGGAGACTTTGAGCCGGGCCGGCGCTTACACCAGCCATCACTTGTGCTTGGAGTCAACCACATGAATACATTGCCCAGTGTCCGAAGTGCTCCGCTCCTGCGCCTGCAGTGAATGTCCTCCATCTACTTTGTACGTGCCCTGGGACTAAGGCAATTAGCGAAAATGTGCTCAAAAGTGTAAAATTGAGCAGTGACAAAGCTGAAGACTACGAAAGACGGACTATGGACAACGTATTTTACAAGTCATTGTTGCAGCATCTCTACGAAATGGGCCATCATGCTTATATTTAGCCCCACTATGACGTTATGCCGCGTGACAAACCAAGAAAAAAAAAATACGACAGCTATAGTGTTCGAACTTCAATTTCTTGGAGTTTCTCCAGAGTGGTCTACTAGCATCTATCTGCATCTCCTACTCAGCTATAGAGCTTTGCTAAAACAGGACTAGGCACAGGCATCTGACTGCATTTCACAGCCTACACACGCATTCGTCCACGCGATTAGCGTTCTTTGCCTACTTCCGGTTCCGGAATTCTGAATCTATCTATCTATCTATCTATCTATTTATCTATCTATCTATCTATCTATCTATCTATCTATCTATCTATCTATCTATCTATCTATCTATCTATCTATCTATCTATCTATCTATCTATCTATCTATCTATCTATCTCGTTCGCGATGGCGTCGTGCTCGTTCCATCGTCATCCTTCGAGCTTTGTGATCTGAAGCTCGCCATGCTGTCGTCTCTCACCTTCAACGACCCAGTGGCTCAAACTGGACCACTAGGTACGTGCTCGTAGTCGTGATGCCTTCGTGGTCATTTCATCGTAGTCATTCAAGCCTTGTGATCCGGCTTTCATCATGCTGTCGCCTTCACGCCATCGTCGTCATAAAGTATTCGCGACACAGTCATCATCACGCCGTCGTCGTCATACAATCTTCGACATGAATTTGTTGTCATACAGTCGTCGTGATGCCATCGTGTTTATTCTAACATCGTTATTCTAACTTCGTCATCACACTCTCGTCATGTCATCGTCGTTGCTGTCATGCTTCTGTTGTCACACCGTCCTCGTCATGCCGTCGTGGTCGTGCCATCGTCATCATTCCAGCTTCGTCGTCCGGTTCTCGACATACTGTCGTCGTCACGCCTTGTTCGTCGTACACTCGTCGTCATCCCTGTGTCCTCATGCCATCGCCGTCACGCTGTCGTCGTTATACCATCGCCATCATTTCAGAATGGACAGCGCTCGTCCGTGCCGTTTCTCCCTGCTTGTCCCCGTGAAAACCGCGCTGTTCTGTTTCAAATCATCATCATCATCATCATCATCATCATCATCCTGGTTACGCCCACTGCAGGGCAAAGGCCTCTCCAATACTTCTCCAACTACCCCGGTCATGTACTAATTGTGGCCATGTTGTCCCTGCAAACTTCTTAATCTCATCCGCCCACCTAACTTTCTGCCGCCCCCTGCTACGCTTCCCTTCCCTTGGAATCCAGTCCGTAACCCTTAATGACCATCGGTTATCTTCCCTCCTCATTGCATGTCCTGCCCATGCCCATTTCTTTTTCTTGATTTCAACTAAGATGTCATAAACTCGCGTCTGTTCCCTCACCCAATCTGCTTTTTTCTTATCCCTTAACGTTACACCCATCATTATTCTTTCCATATCTCGTTGCGTCGTCCTCAATTTAAGTAGAACCATTTTCGTAAGCCTCCAGGTTTCTGCCCCGTACGTGAGTACTGGTAAGACACAGCTGTTATACACTTTTCTCTTGAGGGATAATGGCAAACTGCTGTTCATGACCTGAGAATGCCTGCCAAACGCACCCCAGCCCATTCTTATTCTTCTGATTATTTCCGTCTCATGGTCCGGATCCGCGGTCACTACCTGTCCTAAGTAGATGTATTCCCTTACCACTTTCAGTGCCTCGCTACCTATCGTAAACTGCTGTTCTCTTCCGAGACTGTTAAACATTACTTTAGTTTTCTGCAGATTAATTTTTAGACCCACCCTTCTGCTTTGCCTGTGCAGGTCAGTGAGCATGCATTGCAATTGGTCCCCTGAGTTACTAAGCAAGGCAATATCATCAGCAAATCGCAAGTTACTAAGGTATTCTCCATTAACTCTTATCCCCAATTATTCCCAATCCAGGTCTCTGAATACCTCCTGTAAACACGTTGTGAATAGCAATGGAGAGATTGTGTCTTCCTGCCTGACGCCCTTCTTTATTGGGATTTTGTTGCGTTCTTCATGGAGGACTACGGTGACTGTGGAGCCACTATAGATATCTTTCAGTATTTTTACATGCGGCTCGTCTACACCCTGAGTCCGTAATACTTGCATGACTGCTGAGGTTTCGACTGAATCAAACGCTTTCTCGTAATCAATGAAAGCTATATTGGGGGCGAGCTCCACCGCTGGTAAAAGCTGGCGCCACCATCGGCGTGACATGGCATAAGGGATCACGTGGACACAGCGGCCGCGTCGGCTGCTTCGGAAGCGCCGAAGTGAGCTGAAAACGAAAGTTTAAAGTCTCACCTGCGCTGCTGTTCTGATTAAGTGGTGAGGCTATCCCGCCTTGGGTGTCTGGTTGACAACATTTGAAAGTACTATAATAGGTAGTGGCTGCCGTTGGAGGCGTGCCGCATGGTAGGCTACTGCTCGGGGCTGCAGTGCCGGACGTACGCAACGGAGCCCGGTGTCAGCCTTATTCACACGTAGCCGCAGGACAAGGAGCTGCGTGAAGCTTGGCTCGCGAAACTTAGAACCGGCAGACAGCCATCGGCTACAACTCGGATATGCAGCAAGCACAGACGCGAGGAAGATTGCTGCTACGGCGCCGGGACTGCGATGTTCGGTGAGCAGCAGAAAACACTCACTGAGACGCTCGCCCGCGCCCGCTGCCCGGCTAATGTCATGACGGTTTGGTCTATGAACTTGTTGATGCTAGATACTGGCAAGTTCATTGGAACGGAAAGGCAGCGGTAAGACGCACATTAAAAAAAAAGGCATGGTATATGGTCATGTTTGTGTTATGAATTGATGCACTGGATTACGAAAAAGAAGCAGAGGGAAATCGCACGCTGAGAAGACCGATAAACATACAGTGCGACGCAACTTGAGAAATAATATTGGAATGTCCAAGAATTTGGAAGACAAAAAAGATTGAATCGCTGCGACGGCACATCACACTCGCCGTAGGCGTCGTAGTCTCTATAACGAAATTATTTTTGAACAGTTATGATAGCGTCCACGCAACGATGGTTGCTAGTGTACTGTCAAATGCTCATATTCCGCGGCCTAAAGCTCACGGCATGGTGCGAAAACGCGCTCACAGCAAAGGCAAAACATTGTGCGCGGACATGCATGCAGACGCGCAGTCGGTCGCTGCGAACGCGTGCGATCGCTACATTGAGATTTCATTCTGTCATGCTTCACTCGGTTATACACAGACAGCCCACCATAAGAACACATTTCACATAGTTCACTCTCAGCGTTTGCCTACCTTTCCCGCAAGAAGCCGGTTTGGGAGACTCCATCGCGGCGACCGCGCGCAGTGGCGTTTACTGTACGTATTCGGTAAATAGATAGCGTCTGTAAACGATTCTGTGCTTTCAGTTTGCCGAAGATTATTATTTCGACAGTCAAAAACTTCCCGCGTTTTGATAGCACTTACATAAATGCCCAGGAGGGATGCCGCGTGGTGTTCTTATTGAGCGCCGTAAGCGAAACCTATGAGGAGCGCGCCGCGTGATCCCTCATATTACGCAAGGGAGGCGCTTCCGACAGATGGCGACTACGTAAGTCCTCGCCCCCAATATAAGGGTTGGTTATATTCCGCACATTTCTCTATCACCTGATTGATAGTGTGAATATGGTCTACTGTTGAGTAGCCTTTACGAAATACTGGCTGCTCCTTTGGTTGACAGAAGTGTAAGGTATTCCTGATTCTATTTGCGATTACCTTAATAAATAGTTTGTAGGCAACGGACAGTAAGCTGATCGGTCTATAATTTTTCAAGTCTTTGGCGTCCCCTTTCTTATGGATTAAGGT
This sequence comes from Dermacentor andersoni, assembly GCF_023375885.2. Lineage (NCBI taxonomy): Eukaryota > Metazoa > Arthropoda > Arachnida > Ixodida > Ixodidae > Dermacentor > Dermacentor andersoni. The sequence goes on from NC_092814.1 coordinate 70,273,803, forward strand.
TATGTTGGTGTTCTTCCAAGATTCCGGTACGCTCGAGGTCATGAGGCATTACGTAGTCAATTATGCATGCATAAATAAATATTCCTGCTGTAAATTGTGCCTGCGCTTGACCATTCGGTGTTCGAAAATTACTATTCGTATCCCATTCGTACACGAAAAAGTGTGGCAGTCGTCCACCTCCATTTATTATTGTTAGTGAACATGTAACGTGCACATATGTATAGTCCCGGCCAACGCGTGCTAGCAACATGCGTGCAAGCGGACCCACCAAGCTTGCGTTACAGCGCATAGCTTCCTAAAATGCAAACGCTGCGTGCAAAACAGGTGTTGCGATAACAACCACAATGCGTAGCAAGAAAACAGCGTGCTCACGTATGCGCACCTCGTACTGCACGCTTCTTTATTTGCGTCACGCACTCTCCGAATTACGATGGATGGATGGCACCGCTGATGTGTTCGCTCACGCTATACATCGATTGGCGCCGCGTACAAGTGATCACCGCGAACCACGCAGACTGCTTCGTTTGAACTGTTCTCTAACGTTGCTTGTCCTTCCGTAGCTGGAAGGCAGCGAGCGGGGTTCGTTTCGCGATGCCATTATCACGCCGGTGACAGGCGCCGCACACAACTTCGGGCAACGCGCCGGAACGACGCGCCGGAATATGCTCAAACGCAGTGGCGCTGCCGCGTTCTGGAGCGTGTGGCGCCGCCAAGTGTGCGAGCGCACAACGGAACTCTCAGAATAACCGCTACCTATTTGATATAAACTTGGCTTCAGCAATAAGATGTGTCGCTACATTGCTCGAATGCTAATCGCACTGCTGTCCACAGTCATCGTGAGATGGGTTCTGCCATGATTTTTTTTTTTTACTCGGAGAACCACTCACTGACGACACCGCGTCGACTTTAGGGATAACCGATGAGTCGATAAAAAATATGTTCGATAAAAAGTTCGATAAAAGTTCGATAAAAGTTCGATAAAAAAATGTCCACGCTAAAACGGCTTCTCTTTGGCATTTTCAGCTCGGCACATACCATCGTTTATATACTATCGTGCTTAGAGTAAGCTTGACGGAAGGTGGAGCGATCGGCTAAGCAACATCGAAACCCCGTTAAAGAATTCGCTATCTGTTAAAAGCAAATTTTTTTTACCGTTAATTAAGGCTGAAACCCGACATATATCTAACGCAAAAAACTAAACGATAAGAAGTCAACGCACGCTCACGAGGCCGCGCATGCAGCGCGCATCGTCTTCGTCGTCTGGTTGTGCGTAGCCTACATCGTCGCGAATTCCTAGCGAACACCGCTTGGCAGGGCGCCCCATCTCGTACACCGTTTGTTCAGGTAAATGCGCTATCAGAAAGCGAGAGGGATCAAATGAGGCGAACAGGCGAACGACAGGGCCGAGTCGAGACGCGCCCATTCCTCCGCACTCTTCCGTCATGGGAACGAAAACGGGTAGCAAAGCAAGCGAGCGGTTACTGAGGCATTTCCCGACAACCGTCTTCGCCAAAGTACGAGCCGCAAAAGCAGCAGGCAGGCCAGGATGGTTTGTGTGGCGGGTGGCGCTTTTCTGATATTAATCGGGAGCCGGTTTTGGTCGTATTCTGCCGATAGTGATCCAGTCACGATGTTATCGGCCGGGCTATATTTAACATGCCTGTTCCAGTGCACCGGCCTCTCGGCGTCAAAATATAGCAACCACGGGGACTGAGGATTCGTTTATTATTACTGTTGCTACCGAATCGACAGGGTCGCAGTGCACTTCACTGCTTGCGCAACTATGGGATATGCGTATTTCAGTCACGTACTGGTTCGACGCTTCCGCAAGAGCGGCTTTCCATTCTAATGAGCTGACGACGGCCTATTAGAATGAACGTGCGTATGTTTCAATAATACGCCAAGCACAGCACCATTACGTCGGTACGCTATTCGATTCGTTAACTCCGCTGCCATGGAGAAATGAAACGCGAGAGCCGCACTCTAGAGAGAAATAAGCAGACTTGTTCGATGGCGCTCGTCGTGTGTTCCTCCCGTGTCCGTGTTTATTTTGCGCTGTTTTTCTCGTATAGACCGCTGCTTCCCCCCCCCCCCCCCCCCCCCTATTAGCAGTGGTGCATCGCACGACCAAGTCCCAATAAACCGCACTATAAGTCAGGTACGTTCTTAAGTCAGGCACCACGTATCATGAACATGTTCTTATATATAGTGTCGCCCTCGGGATTGAAATTTTCCCGTTCGGGTTTTATTTGTCCGTTAGTGTTGATACATTTTTGTCGTATCTGCAAACGCACGAGCGTCAACAGCCAGGCAGAATGAAATATTCTTTATTTCTCTTTGTCGCGAGTGGCGTGCGAACGCCCATGTTTCCAAGCAGTATAGAGGATTTTCGCAATAATTTCAAAACATTCCCTTTAGCGCAGAAAAAACCCAAACAAACAAACAAAAATGAGCACACGCCTATAATAATCAATAAACAAGAGAATGAAAAAATATATTACTTTCATGTGACACACACTGTGGCCCTTACACGAACGTGGCTCCATTCCACTATTCCAGACCTTTAGACTTGCGGCACTTACAAATGTTGGGCGAAAAGATGGGCGCACTTTTCGTGGTGGCGTGGTAATTAGTAATCATGTAGTAATCACTTAACACGCTATTTGCTGAAAACGCGCAAATTCAGCAGCAACCATTGCAGACGTGTCTAGTAAAAAAAAGAAAAAAATCCTTCGCCGATGTATGCCAGTCTCAGTAATCGATGCACCAACGACAGCGACGCTTTACGAGCGAGTTCTCATACTTTTTGTCAGAAGTACTAGGTGTCTATTTGCTGGCATGTTCTAGTTATGTAAAAGTTACCCAAAAATGTAAGTAAGTTAAGGTGCTGGGTACCCGGCAAAAAAGGAAGTTGAGTAGAATGCTATAAGTACTCTATTTCTAAAGGTACTTGAGTAAAATACTAATTGCTTAATATAACTAATTACTTGTAAACTAATTTCAAGTTACTTACGAGTCACATATTTCTAGCGGACAATAATTAAGTATAGCATTACCAAAATGGAATTTTGTTCCCCCACGAAAAGTGTTGTTTACCAAGATTCGAATAGTATAGGTTGCTCTTGTTTTTCACATTTAAACTCTCACTGAAAAACATAGGCAAAAGAAGTGGGAGCTAGAGCTTTTCTGAATACAGATAATAAAAGCTTAAAAGTTATTGCTGCGGTTGCGTAGATTTTATAAGGGCCTTTAAAGTAAAGTGAGCTTTCAAAAATTCGTTGCAGCAAACGTGGTTCCTATGAGACATAGTTTTGTAAAGGCCAGATGGCAGAGTTGAAATATTCTTTAGAAAATTTTGAAATATGAACTTCACAAGTTATACTGCACAGTTCGACCATTTTTGTGTCTTCTCGCTGGCTTATTGGTGGCTGAAATTCAGCTGTTATATTTGAGCTAGAAAGTTATGATGCGGTCTGAGGTGGTGTGGTATGATGTGGTCTGAGGCCGGTATGAGGTGATGCAGTTCTTTGCGTTCGTTTTCAACCAGTCTATCTCCGTGCTTGTTTAAAACAAAGCTGGAGGCAGTGGCCGTGAGTTTTGTACCCGTTTGGTAGAATATTATTTTCGAGTACTCGAATAGCGTGATACGATGTTGCTACATGCGTTTCACCGTGTGCAGGAGCTCGTAGAGAATTATCTGCAAAATGACCCACACAATGCAGCGGTTCATGATTGGAGTCGATAAGATCAATCATGGTGTACGCGCATCAAAAAGCTGGTTTTAGCTTTTTCATGCACAATTAGCTGTATTTGGGCGATGGCTCACATTCGATGCCTAAAGTTTTGAAGCACCCGGCACTCGGTGTAGAGATTGCACAAAGCAAGGTATGTCTCAAATAATGGTCATATTAAATTCGAAAAAAAAAAAACTATTTTTCTTACTGCAAATGAATTGTACCGTATGAATCTCATACCTGAAATGTGTGTACCTTAACCTTGGCAAATATTAACTGCAGCTCGTGCAGCCACTACTAATTCTAAGACTGTTTTTTGTGAAACCTAACATTGAATTTTTTGTACAGCGCTCCTGCAATATCGTTTACCGCGGCTAGTGGCAATACCAGTTCTAGGTGAAACAGTCGGTTACGTTAGAGGATAAGACACCTTTGATAAGTGACAAGCGAGATATCATGCACTCAAGTATAAAACAGAAAAGGGAAACGAGAGGGCCCGATCAAAGGAGGTGGATCCTAAGCACCAGAAAATATCGTATATTTTAATTTTTATTTTCATTTCTAGCCATTTATACTGTTCTGTATACTTAGCTGTACTATACACTGTAAGAATGTTTATACCCTTAAGGGTGTTTTCTTGTCGCCTTGCTAACACTCTTGCCGTTAGGGCCATCAAAATATTTATAGAGGTCGACAACGGAACTAGAGGCGCAATGACAAAAGACGTAGTTGAAAACTATATAGTCATTCTGACAGCCTTGGGCGAGTTTCATAGGAGAGTTTCACAGGAGAGTTTCACAGGAGAGTTTCATATCCCTCCCTGTGAAATTGCCCTCTCGGTTATTTCTATGCGCCCAAGGCTGTCATAATGATTACAGTAAAATTACAGTCAGAAAACACAGTCAGATTACAGTCTGATTACAGTAAGAAAACAGTAACATTAAATTGGTTTTGGTTCAAAGTATGTTCAAAGTACACAAATAAGTGTACTGATAAAATATGTACCCTTCGTTTAGTTCCTGCTACCCTCCTTTTTATCTAAGCTAAATCAAATTATTTCTTAGCTATGTGCTCCCCTCAACAGTGCACTACACAGTTCTTATTTTCTTTTTTTATGTACAGTAAAAGTAAAAGTTCACTTTTTCTTTATTCTCCGTCATAGCACATTCTCCGGGTATCTGATTTCGTCTGCTTGTCGACAAGGCTTCTATGACACAGAACTCGAATGACAGCGCCGGTTAGGTCGCAGACACAGCTCATTTGACATGGTCCTTCAAGTAACATGGTCCTGCAAGTTTCAACTAAAAATAATTAAATTGCAGTAGTTACTAATTCCCAAAAGTAATAATTGCAAGTTACAAAGTTACTAACAAAAGTAATTAAGTAACATGGTGGTGGTGTTGGTGGTGGTGTAGCAGCAGGCGGGGTTAGCCTGGCGTGCTCAGCCGGCTATTGTTCCGCCTGAGAATCTCATACGTTTTTCTCAAGGGTGCGTCACCAGACGTTGCCAAAATCCATGCCTCGAAGAAAGGGAAGCAACAGTCGTGGGACTCTTTTCCTGGTTAGTGCGCGCCCAGAAGAGCTCAGAAGAGCAGGCCACGAATATAATCATTGTAGCACTGACTTTCAGTCCTTCGAGGAACAACCCGGCGTGGTTGCTCAGTGGCTATGGTGTTGGGCTGCTGAGCACGAGGTCGCGGGATCGAATCCCGGCCACGGCGGCCGCATTTCGATGGGGGCGAAATGCGAAAACATATTTAGGTGCACGTTAAAGAACCCCAGGTGGTCGAAATTGCCGGAGTCCTCCGCTACGGCATGCCTCATAATCAGAAAGTGGTTTTGGCACGTAAAACCCCATAATTTTTTTTTTTCAAGGAACACTGCATCTTCATAGCTCGCGTGCGTAAGGCCTTTCTTTTGCAGACTGTGAAGCAAATCAAGCCTTTCTTTCCGCGTCCAATTGCGAGCATAACCAGATAAAGGGCTCCACATCACCAATCTCACCACATACAGCACAAAGCGGGGAAGCGGATCGTCCAGTTTTAAATAACCAGGCCTGTGTGTAAGCGGAGTTGGTTCCAGTGCTATACAGTAGGCCGGTGTCATTACGAGTAAGTCCTTGGGTCTAGAAGAGTATAGGATGGGCTTGTTGGTGAAACATATTTTAAAGTTTGAATAACAGCGCAAGGACAGCAGAGGGGACAGAAACGCTCTGTTCTCTCTTCTGTCCCCTCTGCTGTCCTTGCGCTGTTATTTAAACTTTAATGTATCCCTGGATCACACATGCTTGATGCAGAGTTTTATGGAGCGTCCGAAACTGACTGCGGGTTGCGTTCGTAGTTTTCTGCAAATTCTTCGGGGCTCTCAATTTTGGGGCACATGATAACGCTTCGCGCCCAAGAGTGTCAGCTTTCTTATTGCCTTCAATTCCAACATGTGATTGGATCTATTGAAATTTTTAGTTTGAATATCCTGCTTCTAATACGGAGTGCCAGAGATTGCATATAGAAAACTCTTCCCGAGGCAGGCCACGATATAATCGTTGTAGCACTGGCTTTCAGTCCGTGAGTATAACATATTGTGTAGAATATACCCTTAGTTTTTGCAAATCGGCAGTGATTGCAGCAATTTCTATAGTTTTTGACGAAACTAAGCAGTCCAGCCGACCAGACCTTGACAGGTCAAGGGAAGGTAAGCAGAATGCCGCTGCGCGGCTCTGTGTATGTACGCATGCCGACCCATCTGTGTAGACTTGCAGGTGCCTTCGAAAAACGTATTCAAGTGCTCCAGCAAAAAAAGAAAAAAAGAAAAAAAAATGCTTCGGCAGTTGGAATGGTGGGTTTCGCCGGTAGGTGGGGTACACTGACGCTTTTAAAGGACCATGACAGGTCCAAACGACTCCGTTTAGGCCATTCAAGACCTAACAGTCTGAAGGTGTTCAGCGCCAAATGAAAGCGTGAGCGCGTTCTTGCTCGCTGTCACCAGGGAAGCGCCTTGCCTGCGGAGGACTCACCAAGCATACAAGGCTTGGGATGCCGACAGGCGGAGCGGAAGAGACTCAGCCTCGTTTCTGACCATTTTTTTGAAGCCGCCTATGAAACACCCGACGCCCAACGAAGCCTCTTTCAACGTACTGCCTTCAGGCACTTGAATTGGCTTTTTGATGGGGATATGGTAGAAAATGCGGCTTGTTATCAATGCAGCATTGAGTTTCATTATGGACACGGGATTCGAGTTACTTACAAGCCTGGGCTGCTATTAGTGATGATACATCACTCACGCTGCACGCGCTAGTTAATGTCAGTTAGAGCCGATAGCACGAAATGCACGGACGATCGAGCGACAAGACGACACAAGCGGGATGGCATATTGCGCTTCTTTCAGCTTGCAAAAGAAGGCCACGCGTCTTCACAGAACTCCGTATGAGCTGCAAAACTATCGTCTGCAACATCGAATAAGCAATTATTATTGGAGAAATGTGCCGTCAGGAATGCTTACTCATCTGTGAGGCATCTTAGCGGTGGCTGATTACAGCGTACTTAAAATCAAGACTGCATGTGGGTCAGCGAATTGACAGCTGATTCGCCGAATTCCTTTGGAGACTCACACCTGAAAGCATGCGTGCGTGCGCGACCCGCCCATTACGCTGGGCGCAGCGAAGTGGAAAGGATACTGGCACGAAGAAGACGCAAACCCAAATAATGCCACTTCCTGCAACGAAGACTCCGAGACTCGGGGTGCAAGGGCCGTTCGCCACGCTTCAAAGAATAAACAGTTGGCTTTAACGGCGGTGGAAATGGAAAGGTGCTGGGATGCTCACCAACTTTCGCGGGGCATTTATTCCGAGCCAGTTCGTGCAAAGCGCCAATGCGTGTTGCGCTTTGTGGCTTGCTGCCGTAACCAGAGCGACCAGTGTGTGCGTGTCGTCACGCATGACCGCGTTATGTTAAACGAACGCTCCATCGTTCGTGACATGATGTAGAGTGTTACGCTGTGCTCTCGTGTACACTTCCGCACGTGCGGTTCCCACGGAGAGAGAGGGAAAGCTATTTATTGAAAAGCAGTGTGATTCGCCTACGTTCAAATCTGCCGTGAGAGGGAGAAAGAGCCCCCGTAAGAAAGCGGGGAGTAGAGTTTTAATGAATACAGCAAGAAATGCGAAGACTGCGATCTTTAGCGCAGTAAAAATGGCGTCAACGATGAAGACGAGCTTTTAGCGGAACTTGTAATGAGCTCGAGGGAAATAACAAAAAAATGCGTCACTGGATATCAGAGCGAATAATTACTTTGTGCCGTATGGACCTGCCGCAGGAAAGAATAAATTTCTTGCTCCATTATTTTCAGTTCAGCCGCTGTTTTCTTCTGAAGGGTAAAAGTCTTCTCCGGTAAAAAGGAGCGAGCGAAGAATAGCAACGACAGATTTGGTGCTTGTGGCCGCGCGCTCTGAGAACAGCCTCAAACACGACACATGCAAACTTACAGAATCGCAACTTCCAGTAGAGTGAGGCCTTTGAAGTTCATTTAGTAGCATATTTTCAAAAGAGTGCCGCGCAGTCTTGGGTCTGCATCACACAGCGGTCAAACGCCACGTACCGCCACCTTTACGTCACTGGCGCCCTTCTAGAGGAAGTATCTCCTCGTCTGTTTCTTCTAAAAAAAAAAAATATGTGACGACGACGACGTTAAGACCATTGGCCAACGTCACCGGCGTCCTGTTTCTGAGGAGAAACAGGCGAGAAAACGCTGTCTCATGACGGACGCCGGCAACGTGAAGGTTACGGGACGAGGCGTTTAACGGCTGCACGATTCAGGCTTTCTACGCATGCATGGTACGTTATGTTTTTACGAATAGAGTTTATATTTAGCTCGGGTGCCTACTCCGATTTGCCTATTAAAATGCGCGTAAAACAAAGAAGACGTTTTCTTACGCCAACTCTGGACCGATGTGAATGAAATCCTTTCCATTAAAGAGCGACAGTTAAATTATACCGACTTTTGAAAGCCGGGAATTTATATATATAGGGCATCACTATATAGGGGTAAATTGCAAAAAAGAAAGAAAGCAGAGCATAATCTTTAAAACTGCATCGTCAGCAGAAATAACATGAATCGCAGTTATGTAAACTACATGTCACTATAGTTGGCAAATACATGATAAATCACTTTGCAGCTAATGTGAAATCTTTCGATTGTTAGATCGTTAGATAGGGAGCTGGATTCGGAAAAGTGATATTCGCAATTTATCGGTATACTTAAGAACGGTGTATCAGATGTGGATGTTGTCCTCTTTGGACGTCGTAGTTAATGCAGCTCAGTACAGAGTTACAATGTTTCAAACTTGAGCGCCTGCACTTCTTCTTTATTTCTGGCAGTATTCGTTAAAAAATAACTGAAGGCCAACATCAAAACTTGCTTCTGGTGATCCGCGTGCGTGTGAGCTACGGGTGCAGGTTCATGGTGTATTGCCACAGGCGTAGATCAGCTTTATTTTACAAATGCAACAAACCTCGCCAAAATTGGTTCAGTGAACACCGAGTGGAAGGGTTTCTCTATCCTCACGTATTTATTTATTTATTTATTTATTTATATAAGAGCTCCTGAGGTCTACCCATGTGATTAGTACTTCTGCAAACGTATATGTTCGTTAAATATGTGGCAGAATAGAGAGAGAGCAAAAAAGAATATATGGTGCGCTACTTGGGCGTATTTTCACTGGAACCGAGAACCGCCACCATGAAGCAGAAATTGCTCGTGATGCAGCTGTTGTTCCTTCCGTCCTTCCTTTCTTTTAAAGACATTTTAATCCAGCACAGAAATACTCGCGCAAGCCATATGCACGCGGCGATGCTTGTCCCTCCCACCCCGGACCATGGCTCATGCTCGCCAAGGCACAGCGCGACCGACGCCACCATGTGGACTACGTCCAGAAGAGCCTGGAAAAGTTCATCAGCGGAGCCCTGGTCTGAGGGCTCCCTAACCTAGCGGTGGGTTTCAATACAAACGAAGCTTTCGTTCATTCGTTCATTCATTCCAATTATGTATATATCTTCCGCCTAATGGTGATGCTGTACACGACCGAGGTAGAAACGACTACCCGCACTCGGTTTGTTAGAACGAGGCCACGCGTTGTTTGTCATATAAAAGGGCGAAACAGAAGAAAGCAAGAAAGAAAGAAAGAAAGAAAGAAAAAGCACGCTTGTAACTTTGAAGAGACAGACGGTGACGTGTGCACACGGACGCTTGGCGGTGAGAAGCTCGGAGACGAGGAGGTGGACCGGAGAACACGCCCTAAATACGAGTCAATGGCAGGGCTTATAGCGGATGCCACTGAGTAATAAGGAAAGCGCCAGTGTCATTATTTATGCGGCATTTTGTCTGACTCCCGCAGGCCACACCTTACCTGACCCCAAAATGCTTTGCTGCCGACCGCGAGGAGCTTTCACTTTACTGCCGCGTATACGTACGTCTCGGCGAGGTGTGTGCGCACACACTGTATGTTGCGAGCAATAATTATTGCAATAAACTAAACAGTAAGAATAATTCCTCTGTTCAGAAGGCACAAGCTCCCTTTACGAGTGGGACAGCACTGTTCGTGAAGCTTTCTTATGCAGCCTATATACAGTATATATGCATGAAAGGAACAGCGACGAGCTATTGCTCAGGCTGATAAATTAGTTTGTAGCTGAAGACAGTGAACGTCTAGGACTGAAGTGACGCGATAGCTGGGCGTCGCCTGAAAGCACAATGCTAAAGCTGCCCAGCACGAACACATGAACGGGGATGCAAGGCGCAGTGCCGTATCTTTCCTGTTCCTTTCCGTTTATCACCTTCGTACGCAGCTCTCCAAGAGGTACCGTTAAGAGTCCCTCTATAGAGCCACTCTAAAGGGCGATGGTAGTATTTTTTTTTTTTTTTTTTGCTGCTGAAGTATTCTAACAAAACCCCATTTTCATTCATTTGAAGAAAAAAAAAAAGGATTGATTATTATAACTGCACGAAAATGACGACTAACTTTCCCTTCTTTGAACTCAGCACCGAATTCTCTGTGCCGCCACGTCAGCGCAAAGCCAAGGATTTCAGACTACCTCCTTGGGCCGTTTGGGCGCAGGAAAACTTCTCGAAACTCGCTAGTTTGTCTTCGGTTCATTTAGAATGCAATGTAGTCTTTCTTTACGAGTAAACAGTTCCCTAGACCGAGTCGCCGCTGCGAAAGTCGATGATATCACGGCGTGCGGGAACATTAGGGCGGCATATTTGTCATGTAATTACTTCTTTTTTTTGGAACCAATAAATCTGAATCTGAACCTGAATATCCCCAGCTGTGTTTTGTTTTTTACGTATTTTCGAGCCTCCAAGACCTGCTCGCATGGTAAGACTGGTCGTTTCGATGATGCACGAGCATAATTAAGGAAAACAGCTTAACTTAGTATTCACCTTGAGCCTGCTTCTATAACATGTGTCGTCAACTAGCCCATACTTGCACCTTGCGTAGGGTCGGGTTGCCGCAGGGAGTGGCTTTAGCCGCAGGTATTTCGAAGTAGGCACAGGTGATACGTAGGCTTGCGTCTGCGTGAGTATTACAGGTGTGTTGCCCTAACCGCGGAAACTTTTAGAACACGGAAGCGGTGCTAATAAGCAATGAATAAGTAAGCAAACAAAATTTACTTGCACTGCATGCCTCCGCAGTAAAAGTGAAAGGCGCAGTCTGTACACCTTTGTACTGCACCAACTATTATTTTAGACTGGGAAGCGAAACACAACCGATTCTGTGATCATAAAATTTTCGCGAGTCGCGCGGCAGTTTCCCTTGTTTCGCGGGCTTTCTTGCAGGCTTGCAAAAAAACTTTTATGCAGCGAGTATTGGGCAACAGAAAGCTGGATCGGAAAATTTTCAGGGTGGTCTACCATTTTCTCATTGACACTTTTTTTCTGAACATAATATTTGAGACTTTGATTGATTAATAATAACTTGAAATACAAAAAAATAGTCTGACTTGCTCCAAGCGACGGATAAAAAAAAAAACACTACCTTGGCTCTATCCACTTAAGTGGCACTTGCATATATATATATATATATATATATATATATATATCCTTCTTCACGTCTCTTTTCTCGACGCCGCCTCGTCCAACTTTCAATATGCTCCGTTCACTGATTGGTCACGTACGGTGATTACGTACTGCTGCTGCGTCATCGCAAAAATTTCGATTGTTAACGAACATGGTGCCCCGCGTGGGGGATCGTTCTAATGTTCCTAATTCCTGGGTGTGGTGCCACTGAGAATAATTATTCAGAGAAATCCTCCACATTGAGATATGGCACGTCCCTTTGTAGAAGTGCCCTCCAGGAAAGATATGCTCGTAAATAGCAATGAATGCAGTTTGATGCGGGTCTTCTTCACTGTGAAAAGTGAACAAGATTCTTACATCTACGTATGACTTGCACGACCGGCACGAGGCAACATGATTTCGCATGTTGTCAGCTAGCACTGGCATGACGTATTGAATCAAATACTCAACGTCCCCGGCCTTTAGATGATCTATCGAGTAAGTAGACTTAATAATCGAATTCCTGCTTCGGTATTTGCGAGGCGGCACTTGTCTGTCTGCAAAGACAAACAAACAACTTTAACATATCCGGAATGGTGGGTGAAAATCGATGCGGAAGAACTTTGAAACATCGAGGGTTTGCGGTAAGAGGTCGCGTATGTAAAGAAGGAGAGCGAGTTGACGACGCTGCCATTCGATTTTTTTAGACCTTTCTAGGCTGTTTAGACCGGTATGTGTTTTTGTTGTATACATGTTCTGCTAGACACGAAAAGGCTCACTGAGCGTGCCATCATCACCGGTTATGTAGACCGCAGTAACATCCGGTCGGGATTTGAAACAGCGCCGGAAAAAGGAAGCTGCCAAACCACCTGGTTTCTCCAGAGGCGTACAGATGCGCAGACTAGCGATGCTTATTTCCTACTTCCTGGCGCCAGTGCATCGAGCTAATATCACTTCCGGTCACGTCTGATACAGTTTGATAAAAAAGACAAAGCTCACTTCCCTCTGTGGGATGCACTGATGGTCCTCCAGCGTGCTCTGCTCGTAGAATGCACACATTTTCCGGATTTCCTCTTGCGTTCGCATTAGCGTACGACGCATAGATTTTTTTTTATGTTCGAAATCACGTCTCATTTGCTAGAAATATATTGCGAGATAAAACACCGCGAGAAGACGAGGACGGAGATAGACGTGCACACAGGACCTGGTGTGTAGATACACGTGTACGTGTATCTTCGTCCTCGCCTACTGGCGCTGTTTAAACTTCCATTATGTCGCACCAACTTGCCCACCACAGAAGAGTGCTACTCAGACAGGAATATATTAACGCTCCGCAGATCCACTAGTGGTGGCCCGTTTGACATATCGAAAAGCGTTGGTTTTTCACAGCTGTGACTAAGAAAATACAGTATGCTAAATCGACAACGATTCGTTGTGGAATCCGTTTTCACCCTACGTAGAGAAAAGCGAGTCAACGATTGAACTTTTTCTGAATGTATAATTTCGCCATTATGCGCGAAGGAATAAATGGCCTGGGCCACGACAGCCGCAGAAAAGACGAAGTAAGTAGAGAGATATTAAACACGATCCTGCTCACAAACTATGACTTACATTTTCTCCTACGAATTTCATATGAAGTAATCATCATTTCTATCCTACTGGACATCCTATACTGAGACTACGTTCACTGTCTTGTATTCATATTATGCCACTGTTTGTAAGTGCTGCTCATATTACGGGGTTGAGAACCCGTCAAGCTACCTAAACAGGGGCTCTTATTTCTCGCTCCTTCATGCACATTTCGACATGAATAAACATTGGTTATTCGATTGATTGATTGATTGATTGATTGATTGATTGATTGATTGATTGATTGATTGATTGATTGATTGATTGATTGATTGATTGATTGATTGATTGATTGATTGATCGATCGATTGACTTCAGTAATTAGTTCATATTTATTCGGCATATGTACTTGTGTTTACTGTGACAACATGTCGTTTATTGCTTAATGCTAGTTCCCCTCACTCGAAAAAAACAACAACCAGCCATTATGGAGTTTTCCCTCGTGCTGCATTCATTTACTGCAAGCGCAGCAGGCTCGCCCAGCGGACTCAGCCGTCACCGTCTAGAGAACCGCATTGTTGCAATGCACGCAACGTCGTCTTCGACCGCAACAGTATTGGTGGTTGTGGCCACCGAAATACCTGCCTAGGCGCCACCAGTATCAGAGTCTGTGGGGCGCAGAGCATTGCATAAATTACCAAGCGCGAGTGTTGCGCGATAAGGCAGGGACTAGCGTATCCCACTCCGAAGCTGACATTGCCGCAATGACCTGAGTTCGAATCCCAGTGGCGGTATAGTGATAAAGAATCGATATAAGTGTACAAGCACTTATTTAGCGAACTGCCGCGCGGTTTGCTGACGTTGTTTTGCTGACCATGTTAATGTGTTGTAGTAGCGAAACTGTTGAACATCACAGCCACTTTTGTGAGCGGGCATATAGTATATATAATGCAATGCCATGCTATATAAGATGACTACCACGACGGCAAGTTAAAGACAACGACAATTTGTCGGGACGGAGGAATGTGCGGACGGATGTGTGGACGGGTGATTCGGCTGACGCATAGACGGATGAATGGAGGACGAACAGATGGATGGACGGATGGACACAGTATACCTAGTTTCGAGCTGTTGTCGCAGTTATAGAGCAAGCACTATACCCTGCACTGGAGAAGGGAAATAGCGTTGAGGGATGAAAATAAAAAAAGGAGAGAGAAGATTGAGGGCGATGTGCTTCCGGACGTGCGCATAGAAAATTCAGTTGGTCCCTGAGGTATGTCAAATTCAAGAACTGAAATAATGCTTAGCAATGGCGCGCGTAAATAAACAAACTATTTAATTCATAAATCTCACGCTGCCGTTCCAGCTTAGCAGCCGGTTGTACACTCACGATGTCGTCCGCAGCAGAAAATCTTTCTCATGTAGCAGAGTTTGCCGAGGTAGCTAAGTATGCTCAGGGGCTTTGGCGTTCTGCAGATGAGCGTGATGTAGCTTGTTCGATACCCAGCCGCTGCGGTCGCATTTCGGTGGAGGCCGAATACAAAGACGCTCGTGTGCCGAGCATTTGGTGCACGCTATAGAGAATACCACGCAGTAAAAATAAGCAGTTAATGGCCACGACACGCGACTCGTGACATCCGCTACAGTTTGCATATTGAATAATCGTGTGTCGTTAGCCATAGAAGAACTACGCGCAGTACTGCCTTCAAAATATTTGTTTTGACTTTCAATAAACTCTGACCCGTTTTTCATTATTGTCTGAACTCGAACGACATTCACAAGTGATTTCGGCACTGACATTTACTACATTTGTACCTTTGAAGGTGTGGAGAAGTAAAATTTCGGGGAATACATCGGTGCAGCAAGTCATTTATTTGCACATCAACAGGTGGGCGTTGCAACTTCTCTTTGCGGTTCCACAAAGGAAGGCAATGTTTGCCGGCAACATAAAGAAGCTGAGAAAGAAATAAAGTAACACGACTGAAAGGATTCAATTTAACCCGTGCAGAGAACTGGCTTTTTCGAAGATTTCTGCAGAAGTGCTCCATGAGTTACATTGACGAATACTGCGTGACCGCCCGCAATGAGCGCGTGTGTACTGTAAAGCAAGAGACGCGTATACGCTATAGATAAATTTGGTAATGCGCTCGCACGTTGTAGCTCACGTGATGCAAAAACGCGTGCGAAGCTATGCTATTCTAACCTATATGAACACGGAGTTCTGCATTTTCCGTCGCGGTTCCAACGACTTCCACCGTTTTCCAAATGGAGGGCGCGCTTTAGTTGAAGTTGCACGCACTGAACGCGCCCCCCCCCCCCCCCCCCCCCCCCGGCACGTGAGGCCACGCGCGACGAAACTGCGTGCGCGAGCACCATTTTCAGGAGATCTGAAATGCTGATTATTCCTTTCGTGTGAAGCGATCTCGCGTCCGCAAACAATATGCAAAGGCGGCACAATTTAGCACGTAATGCGCGCCCTCGCGAGCCCGACGGACCGGCCCCAAAAGCGAACACGACTGAGCGAGGCGAACGACTGTAGTTTTTCTCGCGGAAGACGACTCGACAAGCGTCCCGAGGCTAATATCGATGGTAATGAGAGGCCTGCACGGGTGAGGATCCTTCTTCCTCTTGTGGCTGATAGAAGACGTGCAGCAACAGTCGGGAGGAAACCGCTCTCCGGCTTGGCGGGGCTGGTTTCGCTCCTGAGCTGGCATCGCGAATCAGTAGGCCGCGCTCGTCCGGGTACACGACGCCACGTGTTGATGCATGTGTGACTGCAGCGTAAGCAGGTACGAGTTGTGTCAAAGTGCGAGCGTACATCCGTGCGGTATGGTCGTCTTTCGTAGCTTGGAAAGCACGCCGCTTTTTGGCGTCGCTACGGCGGATTCAAGAGAGCTGACAAAGCCTTTCGTATACTCACTTGTGAAGGCGTGAGAGAGCACCTATTACGACCGTGATGAAAACGGTTAAAAATTGAGTCTGCAGTGCCAGTGTAATTCCATCACGCGCGCGGAAGACGGCTCGCGGTCGGCTTTTCTCTCTTCACCTGCGTGGCTTTACCGCCTTCGCTGTCTGCGCCAGAACTTCTCAATAACAAAAACAGCAGCTTATAGTTGCCCACGGGGGACAAGCGCGACCTCGCCGCGTTTCTTTTTTGCTCGGAGAAGATTGCTGCGGCATATACAAAGGCACGGTCCATGCGCGGTATACGCTCTCACTTATGTTTGTACAAGCCAGTGCGCGGTCCGTTCCTATTTTTGGCCACTGCCATTCAGTGAAAAGGCTGCGTTTCTATGGACGTTTTCGGGAAATGGCGCCCATTCAAAGCAGGACTATACGGCGCCGACAATAAAGCTCGAATTCAGCGGCACGTTAAGCAGTTCCCTTCTAAAGGCATGCGGGTCCCCCCCCCCCCTCTCCTGCTCTTCCTCCGCGTCTGTTTTCCTTGCTCCCGTATGCGATCGTGTACGTGGCGCTTCGGAACATGGGTGTCGGAGGAAACGACGGGCTGTTGACGGGGTCGGGCGAGTCAGTCGAGCGATGAAAACCAGGCGCCGCAAGTTACATATACGAATGTAGTAAGCATACACTGCTGAAAGCTAACCAAATGAGTTTTGCGGAAATCCGCAAGGTGCAGGAAGGTACATGAAAGAGGTAGAAGGAGGGACACCAGATATCCACCTAAAAGTAGCACATTGCTACAAGGCAAATGCATGCGGGTTCCTCAGAAAGACAGTTTCTCAGTTGAGGAACAATTCGTCTTGCTCTAGATTGAGGATACTACCCGGCATCACAAACCTTTCCGGAGTAGTCGCTAAACTAAGTGAGCTATATGGGAGACCAGCAGGTGGTAGGGTGAGGGCGAACTAATCGACCACTCAAATCGTATAAGAACAATGACTTCCGGGAAAATCGGCATTCTTAAAGCATATATTCATAAGGGCGCCTCCTGTTTAATGCGGATTATTCCGTTTAATAGCGAAGATAAGTGGACGGAGGAGACAGCCTTTGCCGTAGCTGAATTGGTGCAACGTAAAATGTAGGTATGCGTTCACATCTCACCGGTCAAACGATGTCCTTTCTTACACTTCATTCCCTACCACTTATGGCCGATATGAATAAAACGTAAAACGTCTATAAACGAAAATACACACAAACCTAAAGCACCCATATAGGACCAAAGGTACGTTGGTTCTTTTTATGATAATTATGTTTTGGCTCCCACGCCAGCCACTTAACGAACGCGCCCGTCAATCGAGTTATGTAAGGCCTATATGACATGGTCGCTGTCGAAACAGGAACGTGATCGCGCCTACAGGAATGGTAACAGCCACGGACAAGGTGTCGGATAGGCTTTCATGAGATAAAGGCTGGGTAGCTATCCAGAAAAGCACACCCGTGGTCAAGCTGTTTTAATCTTAAGAATAATAAGCATTTGAACGATCGTAAGTTGCACGCGGTGTCGTCGTGAGAGCCACTCTATATACATTCTTCATTTCATAAAACGCATGAACTGGGCACGTAAACACTGGTTGCTAAACTGACTACGCCACCATTAGTTCGATAAGTTGCCTTGAGGGAACGCTAGCTTTTCAATCAGGAAAAAGGTCAGGTATTATTTGTTTTTTTTATTTTATTTCTATTTATTTTTAAAATTTTGCAATACTGAGCTGACTCAAGTGGGAGTCGTTACGGAGTGGGTAGTAAACGATGATTGCATCATGACAAGTCTCTCAAACCGAGAGCAGTAAAAAAGAAAAAAAAAAGCACATCACGATTACATATATACGAATATGTATACATACATAAAAAAGAAGAGAAAGAACGCGTACAAAGGGGGGGGGGGGACGGACCGATCAGCTGGCAACCGATTTTTGCAAAATTTTCGATGTCTTCTGTTTCGACTGCGCGCGAGTCTAAGTCAGTCCACTGTATGATAGTTCGCGGGAAGAAATAATAGTGAAACACATTATTTCAATGTGAAAGCATTACATGCCCCATTAATTACGCGAAAATCCGACGTTGGCGGCGGCGTGATCGAGCGATGTTGCCAAAAATGGTCGACAGCGCAAAAAGTAAGAATACGTCAGAAATGCTCAGACTGACGTCAATGTTCTCACGAAGGTTCCCGTAAACGAAGTAAATTAATGGCTTTGAAAAGCAAATTTGCTACATTTCGGTCTGGGTGGAAATCGAGGCCGCCGGGCTGCCGGGGTGAGAGACGAGCACGCTTTCTCCGATGCCGCGTCGACTCCACGGTTCTGGCTGACTAAAAGTGTGCCTAATGCGTGCGTCATTGCACACGTCACGTCGCAGCCATCTGCCTGACCAAAGGTGTGGCCTATTTCACTAAAGGGACTACAATACTTTCGCATCCCCACACGTATGCAGTCTTAAGTGTCTCTGCCGATTTTTTTTTTTGGGGGGGGGGGGGGGGGAGGGGGGGGGGAGGGGGGCTGATTTGGAACTAATGATTATGGCGCTTTCTAGTAGCATAGCCTGTAGAAAAATGCACATAGTTAGATGTGTCACTTTTTAAACGCCCTTTAATGATATCACACATGAAGCGTATAATCGTGCAGTTTTATCCCTCTCCGAGGTGTGTTTTAGACCAGCTCTTGCCAGCAATGCCGAAACGGATAGCCTGCCGTATAAAAAATAAATATCGCCGCTTTATTTTGAGCTCTTTCTAATCTGTTGATATTAACCTGAGTAAGACGGTTCCAAATAATATTAGTGTACTCAAGAATGGGTAAAACAAGAGCCTTGTATACTCTAAGCTCTGTTTCCCATGCATGAAGAATTGCGAAGGGAACGTTTCATGCAATGTAGCTTCGACATCGCCGGGTTTCTGATTTGGGTTATGTGATCGTTCCAACGCGGATTTCTGCAAATGTGAAGACCTAGATATATGTAATGCTCGAGGCGTGAAAGTATGTTTCCATCCGGTAAGAAGTCAAATAACAGGGCACGCGCCTTATTTGCTACAGACATGACATCACTTTCCCTAAAGTTTACTGACATTTGCCACGTGTTGCACCACGGAAACAGTTCATGATGTCCTGTGTTTAGTCGAAGCTGATCCTCAGTTGTGTTAATAACAGAATATGATACATAGTAGCCCGCGTAAAGTCTGATTTTAACATTATGTCCATCAACAATGCCATTTATTTATAGAAGGAACAACAACGCGCCTAACACGGTACCTTGGAGAACACCTGAGACAACTGGAAGCAAATCTGAAGAGACTTTATTCAAAATGACATTGATACCTAGATGTTAAGTAAGACTGGATCCAATTACAAATCATACGATAGCACGACACTTTAAGCCCGATAGTGTATGCACTATAGTTTAAGAAGATACAGTGTATAAGTCAATCGATGGCACAAAAATAAAGAAAATAAGAAATGTTTCGTTTAGGCAAGCTCTTTATGTTTTTATTTATTTCTCTATTTCTTCAACTTCCATTAGCGCCACACTCTAAAAACAAAGAGTGTTCCGGGCACTCTCTTCGAGGGAATATCTGTTTGTCCCGTATTTCACTCTTTAACTACGTTTATTTCGCATCTAAATTGCCCCATATGAGTTTCAGTGTAAGATGTGTCATGAGTGAACATAAGGATTTCTATGCCTGTGAGTGACCTCTCCACGGGTCGAAGCGCAGCCTCCTTAAAAAGCTTTATTGTTGGGCAATGGTTGACAATTACGCATGTGCACATGTGTACCTTTATTCGTAAGAGTTCAGCCTATTCGAACCATTCGAACATTAGCGTCCGTTCTGTCCTTTTCTATGCGCCCTGCCTCAAATTAAAGCTAACTTACGTTTATGAGCCTCCTGAAATACGTAGTTCTCTGAAGCTAGCGCTAAATCTAACAGAGAACAACTAAAAGGTAAGGTATGGTAAAGCGGTTGCTAAGAACAATGTAATGCAATGTAGAATAAGGTTGAATCGGGGCTAAACAAGCAAAACAATACCCGAAAAATCATGAGGTACTGTACACAGTGGGAACGTAGTGGTTCGTGGCATTTCATATCATTATTTTCCTTCGGAATCTCCGTATAGACCCCGAGCAGCTATCCTAGCATCTGAACGCTGCTACTGCGGTTCCGGAGCCGGATTCACGAAACTTTTCATTCGTAAATTGTCACTGATTGGCCGCCTTCGCTAATAATACACGGGGTGATCATTTCTAAGCCTTACGGAATGTTTAGGAATCGCCTGTGGCAGATGGCATAATTATTGCTCGTGCACTGGATTATTCAAAGAGGCGGGCATTAGTAGCATGAGAAATAGAAATACACATTCAACTAATTAGCAAAATACACTAATTACTTTTAATTGAATGCTTTACAGCACATATTGTAATTAATTAATTGTAGACGGTAAGCTTGCAAGACGTATCCACCTGAAATGAATGTCCACGATGAGACCAGTTTCGAGATATTATTTTCCTAAGTGGAGGACGAAATATACATGGGCGTTCCAGTTATGGGCTTTGTGCTTCAATGCATAAAAGGGGGTTTTGTTAAAAAAGGTAAATGGAACAACAGTGCATATTTATGGCGAGTTTGATGGCACATATCTCCAAACTGATGGCGACATTCTAAAGAGAGAGAGAGAGTCAACATTTCTAGATGCCAGCCAATCACGAGGGCAGACGCAGGCATCCCTCCGCCTAGCAGACGGCCGAGATCCCCTGGGTCTCGGCGGCTGCTTCGGCTAACTGGACGGCCCAGACCTGGTCTCGCTGGTCTCATTCCAAGTGGATACGCTTAGCAAACTCACCGGCTAAAACTTGTAAACTGCCATTTGTGGCGTAAAGTAATTAATTAAGAAGCCAATTAGTGATTTTTTTTAATTAGTTGGATGTGTTTCGATTTCTCGTGCAAGTAATGCCTGCCTCTCCGAATGATCCAGCTCAAGGACTAGAATTATGTTGTCTACAACAGGCGATTTAAAAAAATTCCCTAAAACAAAGATGATCACCCCGTATATCAGTTCGCTTGGCTGGCGCTCTTGTGAACAAACAGGTCGTACAACGGGCTGCTTTGTGAAATACGTGCGCCTCAGAGCATAATCTAGGGGAGAGTTAATATAGAAGGCGGCAGCAGGGAAAATGGCTGGAGTGCTGTAGCGTATGGGGAAATTCACAGTTTGGCGCATTCGATGCACACGAGTACAAGATAATAAACCGTGCAGAAATGGCCCCGTTCAACGCCCCAGTCAAAGGTTCTCTCTGCTTTCTGAGCATTCATGATTCGTGATTACCTGCGCGCCGGCTTCCGCCTCGCAAGGAAGAAGAGTCTCGAATCGTTGTTTTACAGCTCTTTCGGGAACGCGATGCCGCCGAGCGGGCCGCGACTGCCGTCCTGACACGACACGCGGTAGTATGAGTGCGCTGCAGCGACAAGTCGTGCGTACTACCGGGGTGAGCGGCAGCGATCGCGTGTGAGTATGTGCCCTTGCCTCGAGGATGTATGCGGTGTTTGCAAAATCAAGCAAGAGGGAGAAAAAAAAAAGGAAGAAGAAGGCAGACCGCAGACATTTAAACCGAGCAGTAGAATAGAGGGAGCTCGTAAGGGGGCGGGGGGGGGGGGGTGTACCTATCGCCAAACTGTCCCAGTAGGAAAGCGTGCTTCCTAGAGGAACACGATCATTCCTCGCCGAGGCCAGTGCGACGCTCGCGGAGAGCGCCGAGGAAGTGCAGCTCGCCGCACGCCCACCCCGCGCCCGGCCGCGCACCGCGGTGGCCCTGTTCCCGCTGGCTGCGAGAGATCAGCTGCGCGCACGTGCGCGTGTCCCCGTCGCGTGCTGAGCGCCCCCCCCCCCCCCCCCCGCCCCCCAAGCCGAGCCCGGCGGCTCGATGCCGGCCGGCCACGCTGCTCCCCAGGCAAGTTCAGGCCTCAGCGCCGCAAGAAGCCCGCAAGCGCAACTATGCGCGTGAGAGAAAGAGAAAAGGAGAAAGAATAAATATGAAAGTCGACGGCACACACGCACACGCACACACACACACATGCACACACATACACGCAAACGCGCACACACACACACTCAAAACGATCGTGAAAAGGAAAAGAACCGGGTCATTTTACTTTCGTGGTCCTCTCTCCTTCGTTTTCCTCGCGCGCCATTCCCTCCCCCCCCCCTCCCTTCTCCGCAACCACCTCAATTTAATCGGTTATTGGTGGAAACGGGTTTCAAGGCCCCTATAGAAGTTCAAATGAGTATCCAGCAGCCGGTCCGCATAGCTGCTGGCCCGGGCACTTCTTTATCCGTTGTTGTCCGCCAGCAGAACAGACCTATATATACGCCAGTGGATCCCTTCAGGCAGCCTTGCATCTGTCAGTTCTTCCTCGTTTTTTCGCATCGATTTCTATTTCTTTTTTTCCCCAACTTCGAGGTCGCTTCTTATTGGCGTGGACGGACCATATCTGAGTCCCCGGGCCTACGCCGTGATTCGAATTGGCAATTGAAAAGACGCGCGAGCCCGTCCCCTGGTGGATGCAAGGATCCTGGGCCGTTCCATTCAGGGTAGCAGGGCAGCTTATCAGATCACGGATGCACCATGGACAACGAATAAATGCCGTGTTGACGTTTCGCGGTTGCTTCGCTTTCCCGCTCGGAGCATCATTCAAGGTACAAGATCTCAACCTGTCTCCCCTGCGACGTGCTCCAGCCGATGTGTCGTGGATGTACGACTGGCTGTATACGGACGTGGAATCTCGGGGCGACTGAAACGGACAGCCGATGCGGACTCGCTTTGTTTACATTTCGATTGGCCAAGTCGGTAGCGCTGCCAAGAGGTCTTCGATACTTTCTTCGTGCGCAGTACGGCCTGTTGATGGCATTATTGAAGACAATGATGAAACAAGAAAGAAGCGGTATCAGTCGTGATAAAAGCATTAAAGACGCCCAGCCGAAATGAGTGTGTTTGCAATGCAAGCGGGTGACACCAGCGTAAGGGGTCAACGCCAGACCGTTCGTCGAAGACACTTCCGCATGGGACTTCAGTAGCCTGCTGCTGTTTGATGACCCTTGTTCGCGAAGCTGAGTTGCATACTTATCGCGCGCTTTCTACTGTGCGACGTGTCAGTAATAAACTACTCTGTGAGACTAACATAGACCCGGCATCATGACCTGCCAGGACTACTATACGGTCCCGTCAACCCCTGATGTCAATGGTCAAGAGAGGAGTGGAATTCGTGACAATAAATAGGTTCGAATAACGTAGATACGGCAAAATAGAAATCAAACATATTGCAACATCACATCAACGATGCGTCCTTAACTCAACTCAAACGCTGTGGCGTTTCATACTGAACACGAGTCCATGGGTTCGATTGCCGGCCTCGGCGAACACCGCCCGACAGGAGTGTAATGCCAAAACACATGTGTGCTGTGATTTCGATGCTCGTTAAAGTACCCCAAGTGGTAAAAGTCAGTCTGAATTGCTATGTGACGTAGCCCATATATGTGCAAAATTGGGACGTAAAGCCCCATCAATTGCCTATGTGAACGATGGGAGCAGTAATTCGTAACTCTGTGGATTAATACTGAGCCATATGATTAAGGTAGAGGCGATACTTGAATATACGAAAGTGCATTATTCTTCCACGTAAATGAGCCAATAATGTGATTGAAATTTTTAGATACATTACGGAATAACGAAACACACACACACACACACGCACACGCACACACACACACACACATACTTATTTGTGCCTCATAAATATTTCATGAATTCTATAAATGCGTCACACAATCGTGTAACGCGTTAAGTGATGCATGTGTCTATTGTATCTGCGGTTGTCTGCTAGGTCAAGCTATATATGTTTGGGTATTCTAGCAATAATACAGATGCGAGGACTCTTTTCCACCCGACTCCCAGTCTAAAAGCGTGGCATCACACAATTAACGGCAGAGAGTTCAGGACGTTACGCTGAACAATTATGCTCACACGACATTGATGCATTTTTAAGAGAACACTCGTACGCATACTGTGTGCATGCGCTACGGTCTTCCAGCGCTTTGTTGTCTCTTTCATCCCTCAAACTTCCCTGTACGCTATTCTTCAGTTCATAGCTGCCGTACAATATTCATGCTTCTCTATGTCCGTGTTCTTTCTCTCTCTGAGCACACGATGCGTTATCACCGGATTAAGCGAAGAAAAGAATCGCTCGAGTAATGAAATATTGAAGCGTGCAACCAGTAATATCGTTAGTTTATTTGCTTATGCAGCACGGAGGGCATGGTGGGGCGCATGTTCAGATGCATAGCACAAGACAATACAATCGAGTAGGCTATTAGGTATAGGAAGACACGAATAATGGAACAAAAATTAATGAGAACCAATCTCAAATCACAAATCCTCTATCTGCCGCTGTCAATCCCTCCAGCACTATATATACATATGAAGTCCTTCCATACGCATTTTCGTATACAGTAGCGGAGAATTCATTGAGGGGCATTACCCTGGATATAGCAAGCTGCTCTACGGCCTCACCGCTACGCTCCGTCAAACTTAAAGCTATAAATAAATTAAGTCGATGGAAAAAACTGTCCCTGCATAAATGCATTCCTGCAGGTGCAAAGTTCAATCTAAAGAAATTTAATAGAGGTTTTTAAGCAGTACGAAAAGCGCATAATTTTGTTAAAAAGCGCCAATATATACAATAAAATGTGGGGATCCTATGGGATTCAGCGAGTGAAGAGGTGCTACCGCGCGGAGCGTTTATTATGAAGATGAGCGATGATTTAGCTATGGCAAAGCTGGTGTGATGCGCAGTGCTCGGTGAAGCGGCCCGGCACCTGTAGATCACGGTCAGCGTCCATCATCTGCATGAATCTCGTGAACCGCAAGGTAGTAATGAGATGTATGAGATAAAGTTTGGCAATGTGATTTAAAGGGCAAGAAAACAAATAAGGAATTAAATGATTTAATGAATGGATTAAAATATCAGAAATGAATAGAAAAAAGAAAGAGTACGAGTATAAAGGGGAAAATGAATTGATCATAGTTGCTTTACGTGAAAAACTATAAACAAGCTTAAGAAAGCATGATCAGACGTGCAAGTAAATAGCGCAAATTATTAAAAATGAAGGTTGACACTCAGGTAGGGTGGGTTATGTTGTTTGTGATTAATAGAAGACTGTTCCAATTTGCTGTGAAAATTATAGATGGAACTCCTGAAGAGCCTGTGTTACAAATGTTTTTGTGCGATGCCAGAACAAGGGACAATTATATCGCAGAAAGGCAAAGGCGTGGCAAAACAAGTGCATGTAAATTAGCTGCTTTAAGGGAAATCAAAACGTTCGGCGTATGCGCAGTGCGACGCAACCATAAATTTTTCTTGGCTACGACACTAGAGAGTTCGCAGCGTTACACTAAATAGCTGTTATTAGAATTCCGGGATTTCGCCCCTTATACCTTTAGAAATTAAAGAAAACATCTATTTGTATCTTTGACCTCTTCGAGCGACCTGTTATATTAATAGCACTTAATGGCCTCTTTGAGCAGGCTCTCGATGAATGACGCAGTGCGAGACGCTTGGAGAAGTAATTTAGTTTGACAGCTTTGGACTTAAGTCGCATTCGCATGACACATTTCAAGCGATATCCGAAGCGATTCATTCTGGAGCATCTCTCTCCGATCGCCTCCGCTGCGGGTCTTGGTCGCACGGACGCGTGCACGTCACCGAGCCACCCCCGCCACCAGTCAGGAAGGGCTTACCGCTCTTTCGGCCTCTTTAACCATCGCTTACCACTTTTGTATTCGTTATCGAGGCCGCACCTTAGAACAACGGGAATGCACCAAACCTTGACACGAGACGCAACGCATTTAAGACAATGACTGCTCCTTTCCGGATCCCGGAATCGCTTACTTCTCTGTTCTCCCTGCGTGGCGCCTGGTATTTTTTCCCTTCCTCGTGCCTGTGTCGCCGTGTCTTATCGGCACCGGCTCAGTGCAACACCCCGGTTGCGGAGGGAAAGCGGCGCTCGTCGCGATGTTACCGGAGGGCGCGAGAGGCCCCCGGAGAAAACAAAAGCAGCGGAGCGCCCAGCCCCGCCGGGCAGTGCGCGCGAAGTTTCGGTGCGTCGGCGCGCGCGTGGCATAGCTGAGCCGCCGCGCGGTGTCCGCGAGGTAGCGGCTGCCTTCGCACGCGCTAGCAGAGCGCGAACGAGAGCGCGCGAACGCGAGCACGGCGCAGCCAGGCAGAACGCGCCCGTTCCCGACGCCCAGTTTTTCCTGGCGGGCGGTCTGCGAGCGCGCGCGCGCTCACCGGGCCGCGTTAAACGGCGCCCGTCGAGCGCCCCTAGACAAAAAAGCCTAGGGGAATTCGCAAATCGAGGATTATACTTCAAGGCGGCGCATGCGTGAACGCGGAAACGCAGGCCGCGCTTTTCTTCTTTTCCCACCGGGCCGATAACATCTGGCCCATAGAGCAGCGCATCGCCCGAAAACTCCGGGCAGCGCCGCCGCGGAAGGCTTCCTCGGGGCCCCCTTGTCACTCGGTCGGCGCCTGAAAACAAGGGGGCAGCAGGCCGGCAGACGACGAAATGGGCCGCGCAGCTAAGCTTAGTTCACAATGCCGCGCCGACCGCGCTCTGACCCGTAGTTAGCGGCTCCTATTAGACGGCGGGATCGCGACACCCGCGCCGGGCGACCCCTCCTCCCCGTGAAAGCCTGCTTCCTCATCGCCACGAGACGACGGCCGCTGTCCGTCACCGGGTGGCCGACTGTGCCGCCGGTGGGACACTTATGTGTCGCGGCCGATTCGAGTAATAACAGAGAAACGGATTCGGAAGAGAGAGTGAGAACTACAGTCCGTATGGGGACTGCCAGGGACAGGTTCCATTGTTTCACACGGCGTGTTTCAAGAACAAGAGAAATAGGATGCCGAAAAGGAGAGCTGCCCCTGTGCCCATTCAATTCGATTTGGGGTGTTATATTTGTACGTGTATAGTGCAATGGCGCTGCTTTATAATGCCGCGCACACAAGAGTCCGCATTGTCTCGCGGAGGCGGCGTCTCTCTATAGCAGCGACGGGCAGAGCTATTCTCAGCGTCGCTATACGCTGCAATTTCACGGCAATTTCTGCTCCGCCTCCGCGATGACGTGCAGCGTAGAGCTCGCGACGACCATGGCGCCTCGAGGCGTGCTGCACCGCCGTTCGAAAAGTGGGAACCCCCCGCGGCACTTGGGAAACGTTTGCCAAAGAGTGCACGTATACGCGCTGCCCACTCTTCAGCGATCGCCGCGGTCTCGGCGGCGGCCGCAGCAAATGACCCTACGGACCACACATGTCCGAACGTTGTTCCGCATCGACGCCTTTTGCCGGGCCATGCGAATCCAGGACGGGCGCCGAGCCGGACGGTCTTCGTCTGGTGACACGTCTGCCCCTTTGTCCTCCGCGTTCTCTCGCCCAGACACAGATCATGGATTACCCATGCTCCGGCGCCGAGCACAGACATGGCGGACGATGATTTTTCGGTGCGCCAGCGAAAGGAAAATAATGCTAGCCATTTTGAAGCTGGAAGCGACGCGTACAACGACCCTGGAGACATAAGGGCTGCTCCTGTGGCAAACTTGATTCTGCATCTTACAGAGTATGGGCCGTATAACGTAAAACTATTCCAATATGTTTCTATTCCAATCTCTTGACGTCAAATTTGCGTAACCGCCGACGCAAGCATCAGGTGGTCACCCGCAGGGTTGTCTCCACAAACCAAGCAAATGCTCCCCTCGTTCATAGGAGGTCACTTTTGTTTGCTTGATAAACGAATAACATTGCCTGCACTGAGAGGTTTGTCTTATCTAATTGGCTCACAAGAGGCGAGGAGCATGCTCAAGTGGAGAGGGATTCGATGGGGCCGAGCCACTGCACTCAATATCCATAACCGGAGGAAGAGGGTGGTGCCGGCGTCTGCGATTGGTCCGCTTTCTCTTACTTAGCTTGCGGTGGCTCGTCGACAATCGCGGCGGCATGCAACGGAAGCTTAAGAATGACGCTAAAACGGATCCTCAGCAAAGAAGAGTTGGCAGAACGAGGTCGTAAAGATGCCGAAAGTTCTCGAAAACGTTACACGGCCTCGCAAAAAGTTTTATTACACGCAAATAAACCCATGCTCTCCGGCAGGGGCGAGTAGCCAGTGCCGGAGCGATCGGCGGCAGCCATCTTGTATTCCTTTCGGAACGGGGCAGCCTACGGCTATTCAGAAGAAAATTCAGTTTTGTTCGGCATATTAATACATCTTTAACGCGTACGCGTCACTTTGACGCGGTAAGATTTTGCGGTTTTGTGACGTCGCTTGAGAGGCAGGTGAAGTGGGTGCAGCCCGAAAACTTTTGACCAATAGCCGAGCGCTAATGGCGAAAAGGCGTCGAATCAGAAATAACTATTTTTGTTTGTTCGGTCAAATTATGCATAATCAGTGTGTACACGTCATATCAGAAGGGGAGCTATCGCGGTCTTCGTGACGTCGCGTGACAGACAGGTGAAGTGGGGGTGGTGCAAAAAAGCTTTAACCTATCGCGGTGGGCTTATTGCAGAATTGGGCTAGAAAAGTTTGGAATAGTTTTACGTTATAGCGCCCTATGTTCCGTCCTTGCTGATAAACAGAGCCTGCTAGAAAGGGATTGTTTTCATTGTATCTCTGGTCAGGAATTGAGGAAACTGTTACCCGTAGTTCCGTAAATGGCATCCATCGTGCGTAACTCTAGCGGCCAGTAGAATTCCATCTTTAGCTCGATTGGCGATATCGTCACGTGAAAGTGACAAGCGCAGGCTGGCAGGATTTTCTATCAATCCTCCCCACCACTGTCGCGGCCACGGTGGAATGAAACCAAAACCGGGAGTCATACAAATCTTAATTATTAGGCAAGCAAGAATAAAGACTGAACGCCGATAGACAAGAACTGAGAGGGAATCTCGACTACGGAGGCATCAAACAAAACAGGCTTAAGCCAAGTTCTATTTAAAAG
Source organism: Dermacentor andersoni (assembly GCF_023375885.2). Lineage (NCBI taxonomy): Eukaryota > Metazoa > Arthropoda > Arachnida > Ixodida > Ixodidae > Dermacentor > Dermacentor andersoni. The sequence goes on from NC_092814.1 coordinate 70,303,145, forward strand.
CGCGCTTTTGAACCTCGCTAATTTTGGAGTTGGGGCGACAAGCACTTGTGACGGGAATGTGTTGAGACGACGCGAAGTGGAGGAGGGCGCCGCCGTGCTCTCTTGCACCCCCTAATGAGGGACCACGCGCTCGTCATTAGCTGGACATTAACCTCGTGAATCGTGCGATAGCCGCGCAGCTTCATGCAGTGACGTGCTCGTCCAGCGTGTTTTCAGAATTATCTCCGCCTTAACTCGTTCCTCCCTTCGGCGGAAGGAGGGTGCAAGTCGGGGTCCTGTACTTTTGTAACGCTTGTTTCAAGTCCAGCCATATATGGCCTTGCGGCAAGAATTCGTGGGGCTCGAATATCGTCTCAGCCGCGTCGTATCAACAGATCACGTTACACGCGTTAGCTGCATGCAGCCCGTAAACGCCGCTCATTGAGATTTTACGTGCTGCTCTTTGGAGTCGCACGACCGACGTTCTGCTGTGGCATAATCTTATCATAATCTTCAGAACACGTGCCGGCATGCGATGCGAGTCAACATTACGCGTACAGTGTCGTACACTCATTTTTTTTTATCGCTGCTGCTGCCAGAGCGCCCGCCAACCGGAATATATATCTCGCCCGTATACCAGGGAGCACGCGAAACCGCATCCAAAGCCCCAGAAAAGCTATATACATACAGAGCACGAAAACGTATAGCTTCACAGGAGTGGTTGGAACACACATATACAGAGTTTATTCTTGAACAATTCAAGTCACCGTTACTTCTTCAGCTGCCATCATTCACACATGCCGCTATACTGTATGCGTGATGACGCAAGACTATTGCGTGTCATGCAACGTAAATTTGTTAATTTTTTTACTCAGGAAAAGTAAGTTCGAAATGCGGCTACAGTATTTCGGTCGGTCGGTCGGTCGGTCGGTTGCTTCGTTAAAAGAGAGCTTTGGAATTTAACAGCATACATATATAGTTGAATTCGTACAAGAATGTTTTACTGGGTCGTGGCTATATGCACACTTGTACGATTTACAGCTCAGAACGCTGCCCCTAGTCCGACATCTCTGGTTCGTGTGTCAAAAGAATGATCTTGGATTCGGTGACTGAGAGGGTCCTGGTATATCACCTACTATCATATTGGTCGTTACAAAGCGTTCGTCCAAAAACCCACATCGAAAAAGCGCGACATTAGCTACTATATAATAAATAAATAAATAAATAAATAAATAAATAGCACGAATATATACAGAGACAGGCTCATAAGCGTTTGCATATCTCAGCGTCTGTTAATTTTTCTTTTCGGATGTTCTCCTCTGCCCGTGGGTGTGCCGCTAGAAGGGCGACGCTGCCTGATAAGCGTTTCTTACACCACTCTGTTACACACCTTCAAAGCGCCTTTTTTATTCTTCGTAGCATTGCCGTGAGACAGGAGGACCTTGCTCCCGCTTTGCTTTCTTCCTTAGTTGGAATGCAGTGCGGCACACACACACACACACACGCGTGTCCTTACGTTGTCGTTCTTGCCAAACCGAGTCGTATACAAACAGCCGCTTCGTTCCGAGGGCGTCCATTGTTTTAACCGCTGCCTTTGTTCTCACAGGGGCGAACGCTCGCCGGCAAATAAATAAAGCCCTCCAGCCGGCAGCGACACTGTCGCCGCGCTCCGACCCACGAGGAGGGACGTTGTGACGGCCACTTCGCCAACAAATAAAGAAAGCAAAGAAAAAGAAAAGAGAAAGAAAAAAAGAAAGACGTGGCCGAGCCAGAAAGCAGGAAGCGTACGTACTCGGCGGGGAGAGAGAGCGGGAGCAAGGGGGTGAAATGAAGGCGCGCGCGCGTGTCTGTAACGGCGGGGTTCGCTGGGCGCGCGTAGGAGGAAACCGAGCGTTCGGTGGTCGTTTCTCGCTTTTGCCGTGAAACTGTATTACACGCACGCACGACAAAAGCGCACCGCCTGTAGAGCCGCTTGTCTTCTCTCCGAACAGGGCTAGACTCGCTAATTAAATTGTGATCACGCACGGTCACGTAAGAGTCGCGTCTACGCGGCCATATCTTGCAGGGCTCGCTTTGCGGGGGGGTGTCTGCGTACACCGTTGCGCAGTGCGAGAACGCAATGCCGGCCGCTGGCGTTTCGAATGCGCGGACGGAAGCCGTTGTGTTCTTTTCTTCTTTTTTTTTCTTTCTTGTTCTTTTTTTGGCGTGCGCTACGAACCAATCAGACCACTACGAAAAAAGAGTGCTGAAATACTCTAGAGAGAGAGAGAGAGCGATCGTTTGAAGTGAAGTTAATTTGAAATGAACAGCAGGTGAACACCATTCTCGTGCGCTCCCGTCCGAGTTGGCTTCTAAATTGAGTTAGGACGCCCGCACGTGGCAGTGGTCCCTGCCATTCCCACACATGCCAAGTTACATGAGAAGCCGTGTGAAACGACCGCAATACGCGCATGTTTACGTGTGAAGGACCGGGCAATTAAGAACAAAGGTCCCCCTCGGCCAGACACCGCCTTCTCAGAAGGGCACTGCACGACTGCTGCTGATGGGGGAGGGGGGGGGGGCTAAAATTATACGAGACGCGTGGTGGGAAAACATTCTTTTTTAAATAAAAGAGTTCACGATAAAAGTACAGCCGTTGTTCTGCATGGCGACCATTGCATTTCACGCTTAATCCAACACTTAGCGTTTAGATAGCTGTCATTTCGATTATATATATATATATATATATATATATATATATATATATATATATATATATATATATATATATATATTAGGAAGTTTGCACACGGGGTCATACAGCGAGATATTCTTTTTTTTCCTTTCCTGCCGTGTCAACTATGCGAGCGGTGCTAAATTTCTAGCCATCACCGATCCTGTGTCCTGCTCACAGGACGTTCAATGATCGCCCGGCAATATTGAACCCATCGGTGGGGTGCCCGCTCTTTCATTTTTCTTTCCGCACCTTTTGTTGTGACGAGCCAAAGAAAGCTACGCTTCACAAAAAAAATGAAATAAAAAAACTCCCTTGCTTTTTCTTTTTCTCGGGTATACGAGTTGCTGTGGAGAAAGTAAGGTATAAAAATGTCTCGGCTCTTTCATTTCCGTCGGTTCTACAGAAAAACAAATTAAATAAATGAAGAAAAAAGGGTGCAAATGACGAAAAGTATAGATTTGATCGAATAGATATTGTGTGCCACGTACACGCCACCGCCAGAAAACTGGATGTGCTATTGCAGTTTTCGACCTGTCGATGAAGGAGTGCGTGTTCTATAACGTGGATGTAATATCCTAACGCACAGTTCATTTAGAACACAGCACACGCAGTACAAGAACATGACAGACAGCAGTGCATGCCGTCACCCTAACGCAACATTCGTCATTAAAAAAAATCTGATTTTATGACCACAGCAGCCCTGAGGATAAGTGTAGCAGTGCATTCTGTTTTGTTCTGTTGTAAATGGGCTTGTCCCGTTTACAACATAGGTTAAGGAGCGCGCAATGAGCAACGGAACGAAATATATTAGGCGTAACGTTAGGAGACGGGAATACAGCATTGTGCATTATGCAGCAGACGGGGTTAGCCGATATTCTAGTTGACCATGTAATGCATAGGGAAGATACCGATATTCTATTTGATTTACAGAATGGGTGCCAAGGGAAGGGAAGCGCAGTCGATGACGGCAGAGAACTGGGTGGCGGGGCGAAATTATAATTTGCAGGCATAAGATGCGGTCAGCCAGCGCAAGACAGGGGTAATTGGAGATTGCTGGGAGAGGCCTTCGTTCTGCAGTGGTCATAAATAAAACGATTATTATTATTATTACTATTATTATTATTATTATTATTATTAAATCGAAAAAAAAAGGTGTGGTGGCCACTACGCAGGTAGATTTTTTTTGTTAGAAAATGCTGCTTGTGCACTCATTTCTAGTCGAAGGCGGTCTATTAATGTCCCTGTGTTTATTTATTTACTTCAATACCTTGAATGTCCGAAGGCATTACACAAGGGAGTGGTGAAAGAAATCGGTACTACACGTCATAAGCGGTTGGTACATAGAATAATCTTCAATTGTAGATTGAAATGCGGAAGTTTTCAGAATGGTGACGACGGAGTTGGGCAAGCGGTTTCGTTCAGTAACTATCTTCGGGATGAATGAGAAAAAAAAAAAAGTGACTCTCCATCCCGGCCTTGCGAACGTGGATGTCCATCGAAGCTGTTGCAAAACCTTCACTACAACTGCTGAGGAGGGTATGCAATGCTTTATTGCTTTCGAGTAATGCCAGTAACGGCTGCTGCTATGTTGAATTTCCCCACGTAGATGGATTTCCTACAGGCTAACAACATGCTGAGAAAAACCAGCTGAGGCCTGTTGAAGAGGCCGCGACTATGCCATGGCCGGAGCGACACATGGTGAAACGGAAGTCATTAGCTCAACGCGGGAAACATCCCACCATGCACGTCCATCCGCCTTTCTTCATTTTCCAGAGGCCCCAAAAATACCAACAGCCCACGCGTGATGCCCTAGTTTCGTATATCGTATTTGAATTCGAAGTTGCTATTGAAAAGAGAACATGTAGTCTGAGTAGCGCTAAGACTTATCACTTCCATTAATGTTGCCCGCCCAAGCCTGTATCTTGGTGTTTACTCAGTTGCAACTGCAGGCACCTTTTTCTTTTCTTTTTTGTACAGAAGTGGAATGCAAGCGTGAGGGCGTCCCTATATACCGCGTTTGAGAAAGGGTAACGAGAAGCTAGAAGGAAAAGTGTTCTTTCTTTTTTTCTTTCTTGTCATTTTCTTAAAGGTCGACCTCATTTGCAGAAGGGTGAAAACACTAGCTCACTAAAAACTATCTTCCTCCTCCATCTATCATCCTTGCTTACACCCACAGCGTCTAACTTTTAAATTTTTTTCATTGGCTTGCAAATTGACTGCTTCCTCGCTAAGGCTCAGGACACGCATCGCTAATTCGCGAGATCCGTCTGTGGCCGCGATTCATGTCAGAGCATGCAACAAGTTCACCCATTCGTCCATACGTATACGTCCTAACTTCGCACTGCGCTACTAATCAATTATCTCTCGAAAAGTCCGCAATCCGCGCGCAAACTTCCATTCACTCACAAATCGTTTCGGGTTGAGCCCGCGAATGCGGCGGCACTGCGAACGCTTCACCGGAACGAACTGTAACGAGGATATATTTTGTGAACGTTGCGCCAAGTCAACGCACGCGTGCTATACGTCGCGCGCGCCCGTATGCCGACTGGGCTATTTCGAGAATGGCTATAACGCCATGCAGTTCGTACAACCACCCACAATAGTTTTGAGAACGCTGAAACTACGGAGAAGCGCAAACACTTCGCAAACTATACAGGTGCACATTGAAGTGCCAATCTGAATGCAGCCCGAAATTTGTAACGGAAGAAAACGTGGCGTACTTGGTCCTTTTCTGAACGTTTGGCCAAACTGTGGGGGAGTTTCGACAGGGAAACACAAGCTTCGTCAACCCCTCGCCCATGAAATATTCTAGTTTTATTTTTATTTTTTTTGCTATTGAGAAATTCTACCTTCCGAATAATTTAGTGGGTATGTATACTACAGCGTATGTTTTAGAGGCACGGAAAAGGGCTGCAACCAATTTTTTTTCGATTAAAATCATCCACACGTTCCCTCTAGGACATATAACGTTGCAATTTCCAAGCATGAATGGAAGTTGTTCGCTGAAACCAAACATGTTATGTGTACGAAAGCGGCTCTTTGTGTTCTCATCTCGATTCTGTCATCGTATACGAACGGACGCATGGAGCGCAGGCGCTTGCACGTGCACTTGTAGGAAGAAGGAAGGAGAAATTGCCCAGCGCGCACCTCCAACGCCACGGAGGAGTACAACTTTCCCGTGGGAGCGAGCATACCGACAGAGGTGATTGTCTTCCGCGGAGTAGACGACGAAGAAAGTTACGTTCCTGAGTCCCCGTTCGCATGTGCAACGGGGTTCCGGACCATGTTGTTGCGCTGGCTTTCTGCGCTTTCGAAACAACGGCTGAGAGAGAGAACTTCGTGGATATGTATATATATAACGCCTATCTCATATCTATAATTAGATGTAAGCAGGAACTGTTTCTTTTTGCATCATCAACATAAGCGTGTAAACCCCCGTCATCGCCTTCTTTCGTTATTTTTCTGTAACAATGGAATTTTCCCACCACGGAAGACAGGCCAAGAAGATTGGAGAAAAAAAAAAAGTGAATTGGCTAAATTTATATATACATATATATATATATATATATATATATATATATATATATATATATATATATATATACACACATTCAGTAACGCAAATTGCTAATACTAAAAATAAAAGCATGCGTAATTGAGCAGGCGGGTTTTCATTGGAAAAAGAAAGCTCCGAGCGTGGGAAATAGACAATTGCTTCCAAGTTATTCCAAACAACAGATGAATTGTTTTCTCAATTAGGAAGAGAGAAATCAAGATAACAATGCACTTAATCTATCCGAAAATCTGTTTGTCTCTCGGGAATTAATGAACGGCAATGCAAACGCTAATGCAGGTACCCTGCCCTACGTGGCAGCAATAATGTCAGGAGTGAAGCGTTGCTGGCGAGCCGCGGCAAGACTGTTGCGAGATGGATGGGAAACGCCGGGAAGAGCTCTGCTCAAGCCTCGTTCACCTGGCCAATGTGTATTCCATGCTTGCAAGTAGGCCGGAGCACCTGTGCGCCGAGAGACCGTCGAGTTTCACGCGAATGTGGGCACGTGCGTGCTCCATGCGGAGCAATCGCCGGCAACTTTCGCAAGGATAGGTGCGCCTGCAGCAAGCAACACCCCTCCTCCTCCTCCTCTTCCTGCATTCCGGGCAACAAGTAAACTATAATTTATAGCTTGTCTCTCTCTCTCTCTCTCTCGCTCTTGTTTTTTTCCTCCTCTCTGTGTCTTGCCTGAATTTGCGCCGCTACACTTTATTCGCAGCAGGACCAACGTCCATTTGAACACTGAGGTCTTTACGACCGCGTCTGCATGGATTGAAATCACGTTGCACGATACATCCATACACGCGTAGCCCTGTGCAGAGCTTGCCAACAGTTTTGAACATTTGTCTGAAGCATAACGAACGGCGGTGCTACGCATGCTTGCTGCAGTATATTTGGGCACTTGAAGCCTTCGTGGCTGTTTTGCGGGCCCTGCGCCGTAGTTGTCGGACTTCGCTAAAGAGAGGCCACGTGACATGGCGGCAGAGCAAAAGAAGAGCTCAACAAAGGGAAAGGGGTTGGGGGACCCCTTTCCCCCTGTGAGAATGCTGTCTTATTACGCGAATCTTATACGGTGTGTCACACGGTCCATTTTCGGCCATCGAGCCAGATCGGCATCGAATTTATCGACGATTCATTCCACCCTGCCACGAAAGAAACAAATGTTATACTGTCGGTTTGCGGCCAACGAACAGTGCCCAGCGATTGAAACGTGATACTATATAGGAGCGCGTGGCTGCCGGCATTTCTTGCTGGCGCAGGAAGTGTCGGCAGCCACGTCAATCATCAAAACAATCCAACCAATCGTCAAAACAATTGCATCGCCCGCATCTCCAGTGGTGGGCGTTGCGCCCAATATACGGAGCGTTGGATTAGCGGTTCTGCGCATTCCATCCCAACTACAACTATGGGAAGACCACGAGTAGTGCGTACTCCTGAGGAAGATGGTGCCTACCGCGAGCGTCAGCGAGAGTTGGCTCACGCCAAACCTTGCTCTCATTACGGGCACGCAAAAAAGGGGTGGAGCAACTTGCACGCGAAAAAAAAAAAAGAAACACGGCAAACACAAACAGAAACATCACACGCAAGACAAACAAACACTATTATTATTATTATTATTATTTTTGAAAACATACAAGCACACAAAGGAAACAGGGAGGGAGCAAGCTGACAACTGCCACCGAGAGGGGCACAACGCCTGCCTACTCTTTCGGGAGAAGGGAATGAAAAGAGGAGAAGAAGATAAGAAACAAAGAAGTAGGAAATAAAATAGGAAATAAACAAATGACAGAGACACAGACAAAAGAAAGTAGGAACACGGAAAAAAAATGTCTATAAACGGGAGGCCAAATCAGTTTTCTGCATGAAAGTTAGCAAGGCTGTAAGCAGCGCTCCCTCTAGGAAACAGGCAATCGTCAAAGGTCGTACACTTGAGTCCAATCAGTCCATATTCCTTAATTAGCAGTGCACGTTGTATGACGAATGCGGCACACTCTAATATACGGTGTTCAAGTGTCTCACAGGAGCCACAGGACGTACACGGCGGACAGTCCACACGTCCTTGGCAATACAAGTGTCGGAGAACCGAAAAAAAAAGAGAGAGAGAGAGATTCCTAAAGCATGCTCACCACTCGAAGCACGCAAAAGCAATGAGGTGGAAGAATGGTCAAACGAAATATTTACAATATAGACTGCGAAGTTTGATCTGCGTGGCGTAACACGTACTCGGTGTAACAAACACAGCTTCGCTGTTTGACCATCTTCACCGACTGGAAGGGGTGTTGATTTTTTTCGTGCTGCTTCAGACTAAACTACAGAGAGCGCATGCAGGAACTCCAACCTGAAACTCTTGGCGCCGACTAACTCTGGCCCGTCGGGCGTGACAGCTAAGTCAAGACAGTGCACCGGGTTGAATGCTATTTCCAGAAATTCATTTCGCACATGCCCAGGTACCGTCTCTCACATAGTATGTAGATGCAACGGGAAGGCAGGTATACTGCAATCAATTGGCTTACGAACGGACAAGGGCAACAGACAAGTAACAAAAGAACGAAGAAAAGAAAGAAAATATACGAAATAAAGAATGCCACGACACTGCACATAACTGAGCTGTGCATTTATTTAGTTATTTTATGCCGGCCACACTGTTGTATTTCTGAAAGGATGTGTCATACGGCCAGTAGTCTCAAAAAAACAAAGAAAGAGTAGGTATTTATTTTATTTCAAAATTGAGGTATAAAGAGAGAGAGAGAGAGAGAGAGCAGACCGACAGACGTCTGGTTGGTTACCTGCACTGGACAATGGCAGACTTGTACGTAACGAATAACATATAATTAATTGTAATCAGCTGTTGATGGTGTTGTAATTTTTCGATTACATTTTTACTCTGTAATACTTGCTCTAATTCAATTAGAATGTTCAATAACCAATCTCATGTAACGAGTTAATTTATTTTCGAGCCAAGCTGTAACAGACAGACAACGCAGCTTTGAGCACTTGAATTCGAAGGAAAAAGAACAGTAGAACGCAGTATACAACACCGCTCTTCCCTCCATCGCGTACAATAACCAAGTTTTTCAGTCTCGCTGCCTTGTGTGTTCACAAGAAGACGAGAGAAGGTTACCGACGCAAATTTAGAAAAGCAATTGCTAGTGAAGACTTACAACGTGTGAATGGCTCCAAAGGACACACTGAAAGAGCTAGCCCAGCTTGGTCTATGTTCAGTATTTGTGCATTGTCTACAAAGGTTGGGAGGAAAGCAACGTAAGAGTTATCGATTATATTTTAGTAATTGCTCAATTACTTTTATGGAGCAGTAATTGGTTACTGTAATCAATTATGAGAGAGAGAAACAGGCTTTAATGATATGAGGGAGATGTTAGCTTGGCTCTTCGCTTGACATGCTACTCCAGTGCTGGGTGATTACGCAAACGTGCACATGCGCGCACACACACACACGCGCGCACACACACACACACACACACACACACACACGCACACATACATACATACATACATACATACATACATACATACATACATACATACATACATACATACATACATACATACATACATACATACATACATACATACATACATACATACATACATACATGTACGTAGGCGCGATGTAATTCTTAGCAGACACGATCGCTAGCGCGCAATGTATACACTGCATTTGCCAGCTCATTATGGCCAGACCTGGTGAGGGTCCCCTTAAGCAGGCACAAATATGTGTCATAAGCTTCGTCGTAGGTTTCCGAGTCATAGACGACTTCCCAGACATTATTTATCGGTTTAGCTCGGAAATTGTCGAATGTACGTTGATTAACGTTTTGTATTTTTCCATCTAGGTAACGCATTTTTTTTTAGTGTCTGGGTAGAGAGGTTCCTATAAACAAAAAATAGGCAAGTGGTCAGGCGTCGAATTAGCTTAACGAGCTCACAAGCCAGTGAACGCAGAAGCTGCATAAGCATTCTCGGGACACATTTGGGTAATTTGAGCGCATATGGTTGGGTGACAGGTTTTATGAATTGCGGGGACATCGCTGGGTGACCTAGCCGTAAAATGCTTTCGCAACATAAAAAGATGGGAAAGATAGTACTATTATTATTATTATTATTATTATTATTATTATTATTATTATTATTATTATTATTATTAGATAGTACAAATATTATTCGCCGCTGCTCTGTCTGTTTGTGAAATAGACGATATAATGTTGATTGATCCAAATAAAACTATGCTAAGGCCGAGTGGTTGACAAAATCTTCCGTTACGACACCGCGATGATGGCATACAAAATTGTTCGCAGCTGAGAAACAGCCTTTTGTAGGTGTTTAATTTACTTAAATCTTATTGATTCCCAGATGTTGGTGACAGGTTTATGCATTAAGTAGTGCTGCATTTTTTGTTAAGAAGGACCAGCGCTGAGCACTCTTTCTTCTTTGGCGAACGGGCATACGGAGACGCCATCAAAGAGCTGAGTCACAGGAAGATCTGTCAAAAACAGGCTCTCGCTAGCTTCTTACGAACAAAATTCCTGTTAGATTGTATCGAATATAGCTGTTTTATGTACTCTTTTCTAGTTGCATGTACGAGGGTTCAGCGATATGCGTTAGTGCTTTGCTTTGTGGATAAACTACGAGCGAAATAAATGCGATAAAGGAAACCCGAAAAAAAGAAATGAAGAAAGAAGATACACAGAAGCGATGAGCATACATCATCGTCCAGAGCAAACACTACGAAAGACACGAATGCTTTCACTCCTTCTCCCAGCCATGGCGCAGAAGACGCCAGGAAAAAAAAAACAAGTGGGCGGGAGCAGAAAGGGATCAGAGATGGGCGATTAAGCACCCACTTCCGGAGCCCCTTCCGGGCTACTAGTGGGTCTTGGGGGCGGCGCGCATCCCTCGCCGCTGGCCTTGAACCGCAGTCTGGGGGGGAAAGGCGAATCGGCCGGTCCCCCCTCGCCCGCGGGCGAGGGCCGCCACTCCATTTCACCAACACCTGCGGCTGTGGGACACGAGGAGCACCTTTAAATATAGCACGGGGGAATAGCCGCGCACGCGAAAACGATTGTCATGAAGACTACAAGGGCGCAAAGAGGAAAAAAGCGCGCCGCCGCCGCCGCCCTGGCTGGCTACTTGTGAAGAGCATGCCCCAATTCTCGTACGCCGCTCGATTGCCGCCCGTCTTGATACAAATTTAGCCACGCGTTGCGCGTATAAAGGAGAACCGGTCACCGGAGCCCCTTCAGTCGCTCGCGTTATCGCTGGGGGAGTCCGTCTGAGGAGTTGTCGGCCGCTGCAGCCATGGTGTCCGCGGTGAGTGGCCCACGTGCTCGGATGTGTGCGCCCGGCCCGCAGGGAAAGCAGGGCTCCGCGGCGCTCGGCGCCGGGACCCAGCGGCGCTCTGCTTTCCGCGCGGGCGGAGGGGGACGACGACTGCGCCGAGGGATCGGTGGCCGTGTGCGCGCTCTCGACAGCTGCCGTGACCTCGACGGGTCGCTTTCGATGCGCCGGTCAACTTGTCGCGCCGCCGTCACGGGACTCGAAGCGTTGACCTCGGCTGCCCGTCGCTCGGCGCGCTCCTGACGCTTGCGCCGCTCCCGAGCGCTCGGCTCCCGAAGTCCGATGGTCGAAAAATAGCCCTGCACCCGGGCCAGTAATGTTTCGCCTCCTATGCATCGCGGCTGTAGGTCAGTAGCTTGTGTGCCGGCGAGCGCTTATGGACGGCCTTTCCTCGGTGCCGCGCCCGTGCGTGTATTAACATATCCGCGTCCGAATATAGCGCTATTGCGGTTGACAGCGACAGGTGTCTAAAGACAGGTACCGATGTCGGGAGTCGCCTCGATCGTAACAGGGCCGAGACTTGGGCGAGTTGGTGTAATTGCACATTGAAAAGCAGCTCAAGATAAAGGACGTGGCACGAAAGAACGACAACGATATTAGAAAAATAATGACTGCCTTGCGCTTCCTCGAAGAACGTATTTTTTCTTTATTGACGAGGTTTCGTTAAATGATCATGTAGTGTACGCTGAACGGAAGGTTGCCAAATCCTAGTGCCGAATCAAATTTGAATTTCGGAAGGACCGGTACGTCTAAAGGCTATCACACGTGTAAGCTTTACGGCGATAACCTGTACTGAAACGCCGCTTCTGCGAAGAAAATCAATGTATGCTCATCTTGAGTAAGCCTGTTTCAGTGAATGATATGTCAGCTCACAGATTCAGAATTGCAGCAGTGTTGTACAAGGGATCATCTGTCACTTTGGTCGGCGTGTGATCACAGCCGTCGTATATAGCTCAGTGCAGTCACGACGTGATCAAACTTCCCCGGAACAGCCTGAGAGAAGCTTTGCTCTAAACTGAGTGCTCATACCACGTGCGAAACAGTTCCACGAATTCGTGCTTCAGATGCCTTATCGAGACCGAGAAGTCCGAAAGCGAACGAGAGAATATTTCCTTAGGCTCGGCTTCCCCAGCCTTCGCAATATGCGAGCTAAAGTTCGCACTGACCGGCCCTGTCGAGTAGTATGCCTGACAGGACCGCGGGATGGGATGTGTGCGCGTAATTAGCCTCATGCGCGCCTTACTTTGACGACGTCAGCCAACAAATGTATGCCTTGTTCTGCGCAGCTAAGCCTTGTTACCGCTACTGTGTGCATCTGCGTCGTCCTGTGCGACGATGGCCACGGCATCTACAAGAAGTTCCCGCCGGCATCCTTTACTATCGGCTTCGGTCATGACCATGGTTTGAAGATCGCGCATGGCGGCCTCAAGGTCGGCGTGGGATTCGGGGGCGGCGGCGGTGGCGGCGGCATCGGCCTGGGTCTCCTGCACCGCGTGGGCGGCGGCGGCGGCTACGGTGGCGGCGGATACGGCGGCGGCTACGGTGGTGGTCATGGCGGTGGTCATGGCATTACCATCGGCCTCCTTGGCCACGGCATAAACTTCGGCCACGGTGGTGGCCACGGCGGAGGCTACGGTGGCGGCTATGGCGGTTATGGAGGAGGATACGGGCATGGCTGGTGGTAGAAGCACAAACCACTTTCATCGAATCATCTGCGTTCCCGGTAAGCCACTACTTGTGCCTGAAACCGAGTTGGAGAGGTTGGGGCTCGTGCATAATTAGCCTTTGCGTCAGCGTTGAATTCTAGTTCATTATTTCTTAATTATTATATTTTCTTGGTGCACTGAAACGGGAGCTATATAGCAGATGGTAATGAAAGACATCGGCTCTGTGATGCAAGAATGTGTCAGTTTGTTGCATTTTGTTGCATTTTACGTGGGTCCAGTCTCCTCTTTTAGCTTTTGTGTTCTGCCTGCTAAGTCAAACCGTGCAAGGACACTGCGGCGTGACCGCGCGACAGCAGCCAACACGCAGTGATGCCGCAAAGCGATTGGCAGCAGCAACGCATATATGGTAGGCTGAACTGTCTGTGATTGGCTGAGAAAACGCTTATGAAAGTCAGAGGAAAAATACAACTGCCTGAATTCACAAGGCACTTCGTACGTCATAGAGATTCGCAAGAAAAGGCGAATCCTGCCGCATAATGATCAACTGTGATTACAAATGAAAAGCTTTCTGAATCTAGTCCGCGAATCGAGTAACACGCTTACACTCACATTCCGACTCGCTTTTGTTTCAAACATCAGTCGATGATTAGAACGCGAGGAGATACCCTTGCATAAGCATTCATTACCGGATGATCCACTGCGTGAGCATCGATAGGCCCGAGATGACCGCAGGAAGGCTTAGCATAACATCCTTCAATTGTCCATATCACAAAGAAAATACACACTATATGGCTGTGGGAGTTCTCTAGCACCCTTTCTCTCTTTGTGTCTGCTAGCACGCACTCAGATGTGTCCACATGGTGACCAGGAGCGAGTTATTTTCATGTTTACAGGGCCTTTTTTAAATTTTTACTCTTACACGGAAAACGACTTTTGGCGCTCTTCATTTATCATTGAATCTGTAAGCTTGTACGGCATGTCGCCGCTACAGGCATGCAGACCAATGTCACGATATCAATTACGGAAAATACCCCCATAGCGATAACGTTCTTCATAACTCCGCAACTACTTTGTTGCAGTGAAGGCATGGCTCGGTAACCTCCACAGCCTTCGCGTATGCGTCTGCAGTGAATATTCTAGGCGTAATGAATTAAGCAGTCAATGAGTCAATCTAAAATAAGTCTTCTGTGCTCAATAACACTGATGCTCACAAACGTTGCGTTAAATAAAGAAAAAGAACGAAAGAGGCACTTAATTTTTACGTTACTATAGCTGAAGTCTTTAAAATGTGCGAATTTCGCCGAAATAAGAACGGTTCACACAATTTTTTTTTTCAGAGTGGTAGCAATGGTGTTTGACGCAAAGAGGATAAAGAAGCTTAGTTGAGTGATCAAACTTTGACAGCAAGGTGATCTTACACGCGGTGAAGCTAGAGCAGTTACGCTTTTAGTGTTGCGGTACTATTGCTTTCCAAGCATAGCATTTCGCAATCTTACCATGCCGCAAAATTAGATCAGAAGGCGTGATTGTGTCATTATTTTCGAAATCCTCCTGGTTATAAAATGGAGTTTGGGAAAATGTGGCGCACGGTGATACCACGCTGTTGAATTCGGGACGATAGCTTGTTATACACCCTCGATATGTGCTTTACTCTTGATGGAACAATACTCTGCCTCAAGCAACCAGTTGTTCCGTGTCATCCAAAACAAAGGGGGAAACGGGAAAAAATAAAGTCCGAGCACCTGTCGGTGAATCTGTGCGAACTGTTCCCCATCTTCGCATTTTCTCTGGGAAAATAAAATCACACAATTGAAAGTTTGAAGAAAAAAAAAATGAACTAGACTAAGAAAATAGATATAGCTTAATGCCCCCCCCCCCCTCCCCCTTCATTTCGGTCATCAACTGAACCTTCTCCCTGATTTGTGTGCTGACTAAGTGTAACAATTGTGTAACAATTGGACGCATTGGTAAATCCATGCTTTCAGTCGAGCAGCGCACATTCTAAAAGAACAAAGACAGGCGATGATGTGACCACGGACGAGGCGCTGAACTTCCGACAAGGCTATACATTTCGGCGCTACATAAGTGCAGTCATATATAACATTGCGCGTGCTCAAGGTGCGCCGATTTGCATGTAGTGTGCGTCTCATTGTGCTCGAGCATTGATGGAAGTTTAGTGCTCCTTCCCTCTTCGTCCTTAGTGAATGTGCGCCGGACTACAGAGATTGACGTGTGTACTCGGTCACAAAGCTTTCGCTCTTTTCTCTGCGCAGCTTCTGGAAGCTGGGAGACGACCATCATCTGTACATTACTGCCATCGTCACACATCTGACACGGCGCCCGTCCAACACCACTCTGTCCCGGGTCCAACGGTGTTTCGGAGGCGCTGCCCAGGCGGCGAATCTCGAGGGCGCGTGGGTTGCGTCCAGCGCGTCCATGTTCTCACCTGTCAGTAGCTGAGCTCTGTTCGGGGCGAGCCGACAGAGACGCCCGCGGTGACCAGCTTACGTGCCCATAGCACTGGCATTGCTCAAACGACGGAGGCATGCTCAATGCCCTTGGGCGTCTGTTCTAAGGAGAGCTCGAACATACGGCCAGTATTTCTTTAGCTGCTACGCGGAAGCACCTCATTGCGCATGCCTTCACACAGGGTCGCGACAGATCGTTCAGAGACTGTACATAAAGACCGGTTAACGTGTTTGTTCTGCGAAAGGAGCCGAGCAACGTGTTGAAGAAGAGACAAGAGCGCTAAGAACGTGAATTAATCCGACGTCGGTGAATGACCTCGTCGGTGTCCCGATGCCACTCAATGTGCGGCTGTAGAGCGCAGGCTGGAGGAAATTCCCGTCAGTCAATTCTTTCCTTTAAACTGCGCTCCACGGCTGTTTCCTGGGTCACCCGCTTACTGTCTTCATTCAGATTTTTCTTTTTCTGTCTGATCACGTTGCCCAGCTCTTTTTATAAAATCGACTCATTCCATGCCAACCCACACTTGTTAAGCTCGATTATGTGCCGTGGTTCAACCAAATTTCCTTGACTGCGAACGGTAGAGTAATAAATGTATGCAGTCTGGGCGAAAAAAAAAATACACATACTGAAACCACTGCGCGGACACGCAAATGAAAAGAGCCTATGTTCACGCTAAGACAGATACCTATTCACTACGGTGTTTCCAAAAAGGTGCTAACTTTATTTTGTTTATGTTGTCTCTCACATCTTTATGTTGGGTATGGCGCGGTCAAACATGGGCTAAACCTTTTTTTTTATCATATTCTGGCGTAAGGGTGTTAACTTATTGAGCTGAGCTTTCATTAAAGAACTCCACTGACCATTGTACACACTTTTGTAAAGGTGCGCATAGACATGCATGGGTAACGGTTGTTTAGCACACGTAAGTCGGAACATTGCAACGCAGTTTAATGCATTCCATGAACCGCGGCTAAGGTCTTGCGCGGTTTGTACCGTAACCTTCTACCATCTGTATTTTGTTGTTATTGTCACTGCCATTTTCTCTACTACATCCATAACGAAGGTGACGTGGAATAGAAACGCGACTTTGACAGTCTCTTTTCTTTATGTTTCGTGTAATTAAACATGCACGGCAATTCTCTGTGAGTCGAGTCGCTTCTTTCGCTGTCGTTGAGTGCCTTGCTTTTCTTTTGCGTTCGGTTCTCACGACCACCGTGTCAAGCATGCAGGTGCGATGTGTATACGAGGTGCTCGAGAAATTTCAGCTTCCCTGTTGGGTCGTGCAGAATGACATGGAAGGCAAAGGCTGGACAGTATAAATCCTGCCAGCCCGCCAAAGCTCAAACAAAACCAAGCTAAACAAAGGGGTGAACCCGACACTTTTTCCCAAGAAACAAGAGTGTGTACGTGCGAGTAATTCATATTAGATGCCGAGTTCACTACTTGTGTAAGCTGATGTTCTGAGCACGCCTGAATCCCTACGGTAAGTGTCATTACCAACACGCGCTTAATGTATGTTGCTAGCTAGTGCAGCAAGAGCGTTAAAGTTACGCCTAAATAACACTGAAACAAGGCGAACCGGCTTTTAAGAAGTTTAAGGAGATCTGAATTGACACGAAAACAAATTGACATGTAAGAAAATGAAATTGACAAAAAATTCTGTGAGAGCGAACCGTACGTGATAGTTCGCCAGTAGCGTACAACGTTTAGTACAATTAGCCCTCGCTCTACTGTTATTATTTATGTTAAACGGCATGAGCATCATCAAAGAGTACATTGTGTATTGGAGTAACCGTGAAGGATATTTCGCTTGGAAGCAATGGATCTGGGCCTTCCCAGATAGCGCGAGCGATTGTTCAGAAAAATAAAATAAAAAAAACATGAGCTCCCGCATACACGCTCACCTGGTGCAGTGGCCTTCGCCAGGTTCGTAAAGTAAGATTTCTTCCGTGACTGCTCTTTGCACTAGGCATTTCCAGAGGTGGCAGAACCCTGCGTGTTGTTTTCTTGTTGGACGAGGGGAGCGTCGTCGTCGAAGAGCCTCCTGTGCGGGGCGGGGAAGCCGCTTCGTCCACTAAATCTATGGGACCGGCCATCAGAGAGGGAGGACACAGTTTGGTGCGCGGTCAGCTCCGACGAAGTTTCCCAAGAAGTCAGCACGCTTCGTTCTCAAAAAGTGCAGCTTTCTCTGTTGTTGCACATGATGAACTTTGGCGTATATGCGGAGTGCTTAGTATTAGTGGGTGGCTCGCGAGATGATGATCGAGGCAGTGTGCCTAAACGCCACCACAGTCGTTGGTGCTAGTCACGCGCACCTGCACCATGTGCGGGAACGAGAATATGCCGTGACGCGGAGTACATCATGCACAACACAGAGCGGCCGTTTGTATGTTACCCACATACTGCTTTCCATGTTTATTGTTATTCATAGGGACACCAAAGACATCAGCGCCGTTACACGGCTGTTCTTGCACTGCACGTACATCGCTTGAAAAGATGCACTGCAGTATCGAGATGCACATGCGTATCACATAGGTGCACTCGACTGCTTCCCTCTGGTAGCGTACGGGGTAGGATCATCCGTCTTCGGAGATACAAAGCATGGCGAGGCGCGCCCTGCGCTATATACAGCCTGCGGTTACACACGGTGCCCACAACAACGTTATATATTGTATTCCGAGCACGTGGAGCTTTAAGACTTTTTGTGTTGACTCGGTAAAGCGGCTCCTTGAGCTCTAGCGCTCCCTTGTTGTGGTACATATATGGCGAGATAGTGGAAGTTGACATCGGAAGTTGGAGTGCACACCACTGCTATCGCTTCCAACTTCAATTTTATAGCCGGTTTCGCTAAATCGGGCCGCCCATGAAAGCAAAAAATTCTGACGTCTCAACTGCTGCCCTACGTTCCTGACTACACTGCCTCTGTTGAGTTGTCAAATCGCGTCGCTTACCAAATTGGTGATGCGATGATGGCTGCCAATATGGGTGTGCGAACAGTAAGGAAACTACACCAGCTGTGATCTGCGCTTGCCCGTCCCAACGTCATTGCAAGTAGCACGAATGCTTTGTCTCCTTGATTTGTTGCGTTACTGCTGTTCACTTCACAACTCGACCAACGGGCTTGCCTCCGTGTAGCCGGACGACCACGTGTAGCTTTTGGTGTATAACGCAGGTCACTCGGGGAGGCAGATTTTTCGCCAATTCTTTCAAGGAGCCTCAGCGCCATTTGGCTGGTGGCAAGGAAATGCATACAATAAAAACAGGAGATGTGCTCCCCAAAACACGGCATTCATATTAAGACTGTAAATACAAAGTGACAACACTCACAGGGACAGCGCTCTACTTGCAGCAAGTTTTTCTCGCGTGTCCGAAGGTTTGTACCACTTTTTATAAGCGCAGCCATTTGTACCTGTCACTGAAAGAGAGGTTTCGTGATGTTCAATTTCTGTCAACACGTTCGTGGCAAAGAAATAACCGCAGGTAATGCCCACACTGACTTCGCCATCCCCTCTTTCGCGATACGGTGGTCCGAGAGATACCCCTTCAACGTGTGGTTCTCTTAAGCAGCGATATGTATCTGTACGTACAATACGATACATGGCCTCGTGCAAACGTTGACCGGCCCTTGCGCTTTTTACCGGCCTGTGTGCGTTGATTGTGCCTTTCTGTGGATGCCCAATGCACTTGCATTAGAGGTCACTGGTGCTGCAACGCGTCAGAGTCGGCAGCTTCTTCAGTTCAGGAGCGAGGATTGCGTACAGGTTGTAAACGCGTACGTTGCAGCTTCGAGCTGGCTGTCGCAAGTGTTTAGACTTCGTTGGCTCGCTGGTGTTGAGACGAAAAGGAGTGAATTGGGATTGCTTTATGCGGGTCACGTGCCACGACGACGGCGCAAGATCACGCGGACGGGGTTAACGTTCTATGAGGGAAAGGACAAGCCATAGTTTCTTAGCTCTCATTTCGCTCTCTCGTTTGCGCAAAATCAGAAGACACATACTATTCGCTGCCCCTCAGCAATCGTGTGAAACTGCATCTTGTCAGAAGCTGGCTGTACTTCCCACTAGACGCAGCTCCTGATGCTCCTCAAACGTGCTGCAGTCGTGTCAACTTCTATTCCAGTCAATCAGAGACCGTTAGAGAGCCATATGCCGCACACGCCTAAGTGCACGTGTAGGGTGTCCCACGTAACTTCAGCCAAACCTTACATATATTGAAATGCCACGTAGCTGGACAGAACTAAGGTGATGTTTGCCGTTGCTGGTATACACTCAGATTATTCTTTTGCATTCCGCCTTATTACATAATTAGACTTAATTAATTAATAAATTCTCAAGTATTATAGTAGATAAAAAGTGTAAATGAGAAAATTGTAGAGCGACATGAAAAACTCCCGAAACAGCTTTCTGTTAATCAATATGTGCTACATAAAATGTTTTTCCGAGCCTGAAAGAAGTCCGCGAATGCGCGAAAAATTGCCGCGCGACTGGCCGACCGAGGCACTTTGCGTGTATTCGCGGGCTTCTCTCACGCTTGGCAAAACGCTTTTATGTAGCACGTATTGAGCAAGAGAAAGATTCATTAAGACTAATCATGTACTTAGGCGGAATGCAAAAAAAAAAAAGTAATAATCCGAGTATTTCCAAGCGACGACAAACAAAATTAAATTGTTTCTGTCCCCATGTGTACCTTTTCTTCAAATTTGTAAAAAAATTATTACGGGAAAATGTTTTAATATTTCATGTAAATCCTTCTCAATGGGGCGCATAAGGAATTTTAAATAAAAAATTAAATTTTTAATTTTCTATTAGGATTAAAAATTACGGTTAAAATTTTAAACTTTCATTGCTGAGTAAAATGAATTTATATTAAAAATATTAATGTTATAATTTTATCGTTAAAATAAATATAAATAATTCAGCAAAAAAACTTCAAACCATTTCAAATTCGTGAGGAGCAGTATTTGCAATTATAGGGGCAATAGCCCATTGACTTCCAGTATTTTTTGGCCTTAACTTGAACTCGGACGCAGTTAAATATCGCTTTATTTTTAACAGAAAAGGAATTTTCTCAATTGAGCTACGCGACATTTGTATCATTAATGTTTGGTTAAATCTGATTAAGAAACGCCAATGTATGAAAGCCTCCAACCCTACAGCTAGAATAGAACTGGCAGAACTTTCTAAGTTAATCAACAAGCGTAAGATAGCTGACTTAAGGAAGCATAATATGGATAGAATTGAGCATGCTCTCAGAAACGGAGGAAGCCTAAAAGCAGTGAAGAAGAAACTAGCAATAGGCAAGAATGAGATGTATGCGTTAAGAGACAAAGCCGGCAATATCATTACTAATGTGGATAAGATAGTTTAAGTGGCTGAGGAGTTCTATAGAGATTTGTACAGTACCAGTGGCACCCACGACGATAATTGAAGAGGGGAATAGTCTAGAGGAACTTGACATCCCACAAGTAACGCCGGAAGAAGTGAAGAAAGCCTTGGGAGCTATGCAAAGGGGGAAGGCAGCTGAAGCGGATCAGGTAACAGCAGATTTGTTGAAGGATGGTGGGCAGATTGTTCTAGAAAAATGGCCACCCTGTATACGCAATGCCTCAGGACCTCGAGCGTACCGGAATCTTGGAAGAACGTCAACATAATCTTAATCCATAAGAAAGGGGACGCCAAAGACTTGAAAAATTATAGACCGATCAGCTTACTGTCCGTTGCCTACAAAGTATTTACTAAGGTAATCGCAAATAGAATCAGGAATACCTTAGACTTCTGTCAACCAAAGAACCAGGCAGGATTTCGTAAAGGCTACTCAACAACAGACCATATTCATACTATCATTCAGGTAATAGAGAAATGTGCGGAATATAACCAACCCTTATATATAGCTTTCATTGATTACGAGAAAGCGTTTGATTCAGTCGAAACCTCAGCAGTCATGCAGGCATTACGGAATAAGGGTGTAGACGAGCCGTATGTAAAAATACTGAAAGATATCTATAGTGGCTCCACAGCCACCGTAGTCCTCCATAAAGAAAGCAACAAAACCCCAATAAAGAAGGGCATCAGGCAGGGAGATACGATCTCTCCAATGCTATTCACAGCGTGTTTACAGGAGGTATTCAGAGACCTGGATTGGGAAGAATTGGGGATAAGAGTTAATGGAGAATACCTTAGTATAACTTGCGATTCGCTGATGATATTGCCTTGCTTAGTAACTCAGGGGACCAATTGCAATGTATGCTCACTGACGTGGACAGGCAAAGCAGAAGGGTGGGTCTAAAAATTAATCTGCAGAAAACTAATGTAATATTTAACAGTCTCGGAAGAGAACAGCAGTTTACGATAGGTAGCGAGGCACTGGTAGTGGTAAGGGAATACATCTACTTAGTGGAGGTAGTGACCGCGGATCCGGATCATGAGACTGAAATAATCAGAAGAATAAGAATGGGCTGGGGTGCGTTTGGCAGGCATTCTCAGATCATGAACAGTAGGTTGCCATTATCCCTCAAGAGAAAAGTGTATAACAGCTGTGTCTTACCGGTACTCACCTATGGGGCAGAAACCTGGAGTCTTACGAAAAGGGTTCTAGTTAAATTGAGGACGACGCAACGAGCTATGGAAAGAAGAATGATGGATGTAACGTTAAGGGATAAGAAGAGAGAAGATTGGGTGAGGGAACAAACGCGAGTTAATGACATCTTAGTTGAAATCACGAAAAGGAAATGGCCATGGGCAGGGTATGTAATGAAGAGGGAAGATAACCGATGGTCATTCAGGGTTACGGACTAGATTCCAAGGGAAGGGAAGCGTAGCAGGGGGCGGCAGAAATTTCGGTGGGCGGAGGAGATTAAGAAGTTTGCAGGGACAGCATGGCCACATTTAGCACATGACCGGGGTAGTTCGAGAAGTATGGGAGAGGCCTTTGCCCTGCAGTGGGCGTAGCCAGGATGATGATGACGACGATGATGATGATGATGATGATGATGATGATGATGATGATGATGATGATGAATGTTTAGCTCGAGTTACGTGGCACACCCGGGATATCCGTCCCACGTGCTGGTCAGAAGTCCAAAGGGAAGGTGCTTTATGAGGCCCACAGTTGGAGCGTCCACGTTGCGAGCGTTTCTTCTTTTAACCGCGACCGGCCCCTCTCAAGCGTAAGCCGCGGCGCGCGCACCTACAACGCGGTGCGCGGGCTTCAAAAAAAAAAGAAAAAAAAGAAAAAGAAAACGCCGAATCCGCGTACTATAGTGCTGGTCGAATATAACTGGATCGCTTCCTTCCCGGCGGCGTCCAGATCAGCGTCGCGGCTGCTTGCGTCTTGTACACCAACGTTTCGACACGCTGTCGGATCGTGGTACCGCGCATCTAGGCTCTTTGTGTGAGCATACACAGACGTCTTAATAACCGAGGAAGCACGTGCGCACCCTACTTGCCCGGTGCGTATGTATAGGATCGCAGCCCTCGCAGGGCGCAGTCCTGACGCGAAGAGTCGTGACATGTACGCACGCTTCAGCTGCGCGCTCGCGGGGCGCCCTAAGAAAAAAAAAAAAAAGAAAGAAAGGCTCGCGCTCTTCTGCATACCACGGCCGCGGCTGCCCTATTTCTGCCCACGTCCTGGATGCTCTGCTCGTTTGCGCGAGGAAAGACTCGCCGGCGCTGCGCCTCGCGGAGTCCCATGCTAGAATTTCAGGGTCGCCTCGGGGGGACTGCGGAGAGGGGTACAACGGCCGGAGCCCTTCCTTACCTTTTAATTACTGCCGCGTCGCGCCGCGGGAGAGGCCGCGCCAGTAGAAGGAAACTTAACGGGTTTGGGAAAGGTGGCCGGAGGAGGAGGAGGGAGGAGAAGAAAAAAAAGGAAGAGAGCGTGTTTGCTTTTCGAGAAAGTAAACGCGTCTTCCTGGATAGCTGACTATCCCGACGGGTTTTTCAGGCGTCGACGATGCGCACTGATGCCGAACGAGAACGGAATCTGTACGTCTGAGCGCTGTTCTCTCGCCTTGGCCGCGACGGCCGAACCGCGTCTCCCCGGAGCAGTCTCGCGTTACTTTCCTCCCTGACTTGTGTTGTGCCTGTCTTTTACTTTTTTTTTCTCGCCAGTCTCATTACGGCGGCGCACCCCCCCAATATTGTCTTGTCAAGCAACTACTCGATCTTGTGTTCTTCCGCGTGTACTTTCTTTTATTTCAGATGGCCCCTTCTGCGTTTTCTAGTCGAAATTCGTGCGGTAGAACATGTGAAGGCGAGGCAGGGGGACCCGAGAGTAATGTACGAATTAATTGCTACTTACAGCGATAATATGTATGAGCTCACTAAAGAAAAAAAGAAAAAAAAAGGAGACAGAGCTTAGACTTTAGCGAGGCGTTAGGATCATGCCAAATGGATAAAAACAGATAATATACCGGGATTCTTGCGATGACTGAAAAAAAAAGGGGAAAGAGAGGAAAAATTACCTATACACGGCAGACAGTACAATTCTACTCATTGAGTTGGATGACTCTAAGAGGCGGACATAACTTGCACGAGAAGTCTCAATGAATATTCGACTAATTAAGAAAGTTTTCCAAATTAAGCGTTCAACTAATTACGTTACGGCGCATAATGCAATTTAGGAATTGTATCCAGACAGTTCGCAAAGCGTGTTTGGAATTCTCAGAATGACACCACTTTCGAGATATTCACTCTCAAAGTTTGTGACGAAGTACATAGGTATTTCAGTTATTTTTGGGCTTCAGTGCATAAAACGGCATTTGTATTTACAAAAAATAAGTGAAACAACAGTGAATTTATGCCGAAACTTTGACGGCACATATCTCAAAACTGGTGCCATCCTTAGAGTTCGATTCAAGGGGGTGTGCACTGCAATCTCACTGGTTGCAGTTCATAATTGCAGTGTGCCATAAAGCAATTATTTACGTACTTATTTAGCAATATTTCAGTAATTAGTGAATTATATGCATTACGTCTTGCTGGACAATGTTCGCCTCTTTGAGCAATTCAGTTCAATGATTAGTAGTGTGCTTTCTGCCACTGTCATTTTGAAGCGAAAGCATCAAATGGCCCATTGAGCCGGTGGCATCTCTAGCAGCAAAACGGCATCTAAATTCCCCTTGACGGAGAAGGGCAGGCGAATCGCAACACCTGCTGCTACATTAGCGTGCCAGGTGTTGCGCGAGAGGAGAGGGCATCGCCGCAACGCCACGTCACCAGCGCGCCTCGATGGAGCCGATGCGGCGATGCGACGCCGCGTCATGCAGACGCTGTTCTCTGGTTGCTTGCGTTATCCGCGCATTCCATGCCCGCGCAAGCTCTCGCCTGCGTTCTAACTGCGCCGCGGTAAGGCCACGTCAAATTGCGCCAAGCGTCTCTACGCGCTTGCTTGCCCACGAGGAGTTAATAACCCAAGGGACCGCTCAGCGGCGTTCAACTGGACATGAATGCTTTCACATTCACAATTCATGAGAAGTGCTTAGGTATCCTAGGATTTTTACAGCAAAGCTGCATATGGCTAGCCGATTCGTCCGCCCGTCCGTCTGTCAGTCGCCTGTACGCCGAAAACGCCACCGGCGCAGCTCCATTCGCATGCGCGAAAGAAAAAGAAGAGAGGAAGAGGCGCGCGATTGATAGTGACGACGATGACAGTGACGTCGTTGCTCTTCGTTGCAGCCGAGCGCGCGCGCAGCAGTTTCTCTCCGGCTCCGAAATGGGTATATGCTACGCGTCATACGTACTGCCGAGGAGCAGGCAGATTTCGATCAACAACGCCGCGAGCAGAACGGGGAACGAGCTCGTCTATACCGTGCGGATGCTGCAGCCCGGGCACAAGAACAGGCTCGTGCAGCCGAGCGTAAGCAGCAAATGCGTACCGAGGATCCGACAGCCTATACCAAGCCGTCGTCTAATGAATCGTCGAGATTATCCCAGTGATAAACACTGGCGCCGCACTTTTCAGTTTCGCTGTTTAACCATCTGTACGGAGTGCTTGGGCGGTGATATATATATTTTTAAATTTTGTGCAGTTAAAAAAAAAAAAAAACAGAGGGACCTGGTACATACGTCTACCGACGTCATTCATGTGACAGTGAATGCGCAAGGACAAAATGCCCTAAAGGTTTTTTGTGAGCGAAATTAATTCTAAGAGGTCCAAATAAAAAAAAAATAAAGGAACCGTGTAACAGTGTAGGTGATTGTTTCTAGCAGTGAATACGTTTGTAGTATAGTTAATAAAACTGAATACGTCATTGACATCGGAGCTAACAGAATTAAATGTGACACAGCAGTCGTAGTATGAGATTTCCCAGCTGTTCTGGAAACCTTACCACTCAGTAGATTAGATACATTCACCTGATGTTTCTTATGTAATGTTTGCATGAAAATCTACGCCTCGTTGTACACGCTGAAAGTGCCTCATTACGATGTAATTGCTTAGGAATTGTGAGAATCATTACTCAAGCACAGCGAAGTACTATATTCACGGTGAGATTCTGAACACGGATGATAAGCACTCAGCCAGCATGCCGGAACTGCATCACAGTAAATGATCACCAAACGTTCAGACAAAAGTATTCTTCTTCTACGTAGCCAAATGTGACCAAAAAGCTGTTTGTTATGTTGCCCCGCGCTCACTTAGTTACTGAAAAAAAAAATTGACAAAGAAAACGTCACACACTGCTCCGCTTGCCATATATGCGGAACGGAAGTGCCAGCTCAAAGTTTTGCTCACAGCAAGTGTCGTAAGCCAGCAATGTAGAGAAGCATGCGTAGCGCTTCTCGGGGAATGATTCGACGCCACGTCATCGATTGTCACGATCTCTAGCGCACACCATTCTTTCAGGGTCTGGATTACGAGCCACGTACTTCTATTGTCAGGCGTAAATTTGTCGCTGACTTTCCGAAACCCTCTATCGCCCTATTTTCGATAAGGACCTCAACAAACAGGTTCTGCGTCTCTTTGGGCCCCAGCCGCTCAGCGAGGTCGGCGGGGCTCCCAAATTCAGGTACTCTTTGAAGGCATCGAAGTTTCAGGTGTCTTTTGCGACGGGACAGTGCAGGCTGAGCTCCCGCAGGGTAGAGTTCGACGCCAGCGCCTTCACCATCCTTCGTCTGTCCTTGTCCAGCGCGCAAAAATAGGAAATGCCTGAGGACAGCCTACGATGTGGCCGTCCGCAAGAGGCTGGCGATCACAGTCGGAAGCTCGGAGGGACGTGTCTCAGAGGTCGTGCTGTCCAGTTCTTCGAGATGCGTCAGGCGAACGATGGTGCCGCAAAGCTGTCTCAACATCTCAGCTTCCTGCGTGTCGTTGAAGGTCAGAGTTTCGACAGATGTGTTGTCGCGCAGTGCATCGCAGGTAAGCGAAGCGTGTTTGCTGATAACGAGGGCTCCGATGCGCTGAGAATCGGTGCGCCAGTGTTTCACCATCAGCCAACGAAGAGTAGCACCATGCCGGAAGTGGTCTTCCGTAGTGGTCTTCTGTGTCGTAAACAGGCAGGGACACCAGCGACAAGTGTCCCGGTCCCGCCGACTGCTGTCGGAGCTGGTATCGCACGCGGGACAAAGGACCCGTCGCATGCCGAGAAGTGCCATATTGATGACGGATGGTTCATCTTCTGACGCAGTGCTCGGCAAGCGACTGTCGGCGGCACCTTCTGAGGAGCGACCGATTTCGTCTTTGTTTAGCTAGCTTGTAAACGACAAATTATCGGCGCAGGCTAGTTTAGTGTCATTGCGTATCCTCGTCGAGCCCGTATACTACTACTGACTGCTATAATAATAATAATAATAATAATAATAATAATAATAATAATAATAATAATAATAATAATAATAATAATAATAATAATAATAATAATAATCTCGGACAACTTTCTTTGGCAATGAAGGAAAAGCTAGAGGGACGCAGCTTCTGCACACGTGTTACTGCACTAAGTATACCTGCAGCGTTTGCAACAAGTCTTTTGCTTTCTTGGAACAAAGACTGAATCAGGGAAGCTTCCACCAGCAACGGTTTCACATTTGCCTAAAAGAGAAAACGAAAAGCAGCAATATAAGACAGAACACTAAGTGGTGCATTTTGTCTTATTTCACTGTTGAAAATGAGATTTTTATATTTTATCTTCCTCAGTTTAACCTACCGCTGATTAAGAAGGTGGAGCCTTTCTTTTTCAAGAGTGCTCTTGGTTGTGTGCTCTTTGGCTCCATAGTTTCCCCTTTATTGTCACAGAGAGTTATCCGCGAGCAAGGATGTTATATATATTTTTAAACATAACCTCCTTGTCAGCAAATATAGTCGAAAGTATACATGTAAGGTACTGGCCTGCGACATGAGGCCGATACCGATCGCCCGGGTAATGCAAGCTAGAATGCTGGGTGAGTTCGTATGCCTTCTATCTGGGAGCGCAAAAGGAGACACTGGCACAAGGAAAGGTGAGGAGGCCACAAGTGCATTACTGAATGAAAATTTAATGACGGAAGTAAACATATCTACATAGCGAAAAACCTATTCTGCGCACGCGCTTTCATGTAGCTGCGTGGCCGAGCTTTTATTTCGCGGATAAGTATGAATCAAGAAGCAAGTTCGTTTCTCACCAGCAGTACCAGCAGTAAGATTGCCTCAGATACATACTGCACATACACCGATTACATGGCGCGCCCACAGTGCCGTAAATAGAGTGCAGAATGTTTAAAGAGAAAAAGAATTGCGACTTTTCATAAACCGCAGATACGTAACTGCGGTTTATTGCCATGAAACACATAGCAGCATTTCTGACACGTGTGTTTCATCTTGTTCTTCAGTATGTGAAGGCACGCTTCGCGTAGATGCGACATTTCGCTGCTATGTGTTTCATAGTTTAAAGAGGAAAAGAAAAATTTTGCTGCTATGTGTTTCAGAAATTATGGAAGCGGCACATATGCGAAGACTTAGCCTACACACGTGTGTAAGTGAGTTTTCGGTGGCTCTCCTAGATAAAGAAACCCGGTTTTTGATTCACCAGCGATAGTTGTTTTTTGCCCCTTGGTACTTTCCATAGTTGACTATGGAAAGTATTATGGGGCAAGAAACAACTATCGCTGGTGAATCAAAAACCGGGTTTATTTATCTAGGAGAGCCACCGAAAACTCACTTACACACGTGTCTAGGCTTGCGCATATGTGCCGCTTCCATAATTTTTGGCTCAAGCCTATAGTCTCCCCGTCCTTCAATGATGGCTTGATTGAATTTGGGGTAGCAACCTTTGCATTCCCTGGTGTGTCTTGGGAGATTGGCGCCGCTATCACCCTTCAAGGAGCGGAAACGCTGCCGCAGTCTGTCATTAATACATTGGCCCGTTTGGCCAACGTAAACACTGCCGCATCGCAGCGGAAACTGGTACACCACATTGTTGGCGCAGTGCACGTACCGGTACTCGTGCTTAGTAGTACAGGCGACCTTGCGCGGACCATCCGCCACGCGCCTACATAGTTGGGATAACTTGCAGGGGGCTGACAACACGAGTCGAATGCCCTGTTTAGCCGCCAACTTCTTCGGGTTGTGTGCCATTTTGTACTTTTGCTGCTATGTGTTTCATGGTAATAAGCCGTAGTTACTAGTTACCGCTCGTCCTGTCCACTTCTTCGTCTCACGTCCCGTCTGTAGTCGCAGTTCTTTTCCTCTTTAAACATGTTGGACCAACTGGCCCAAAGTTCCCCCCTCTTGAACCTGAGAGTGCAGAAGTAAGTGAAGTCTCCGAGATATCTTCCGACGTGCCTCTCATATATTTAAGCCTGGCCTAGCGACAGCATTCTTCGAAGATGAATTCATGCTCGCGTGCACATATTTAACTGTTTCATTGTAGTTCACTAGAGAATTTAGAGGAAGGGCTTAAGAAATGTTTTCCTCTGTCTAGCTTACACTGTTCGCATTTATTTTACCTATGTAATATCTCAAGCTTGATGTGGTGATTGTACTGCTGTATTGTACTGGTTGTCTCCTGTAGCACTTATATTGCTATATTGCACTCGTAATTATAAAATATAAAGACGCCAAATAAACGGACGCACGCACAAGAGAAGAGAACATAATGAACAGCTACCAACTAGCCCAACAGGAAGTGCTTTTAAGATCCACTTGTAATATCTGGAACTTGATATTGTGTTGTTTTTATATTGCTATATACATGTTATGTATTAATGTTTGAAATTCTTACTGTAATCCACCCTTGTAACGGCCCAAGGGTCGACAGTAGGCTGAAATAAATATATGTCGAAAACATTATGTGTGTTGTAGGCCATATAAGCTATAGATGGCAAATTGTAACTTTAGCCGCCAGATAAGCAACACTTCACACTTAAAAGAAAAAGAAACATCCAACTATGCCTGCCTTTGTGGATGCAAAGGAGAAGGGAACCTGCGCTTTCATTGATGTCTTTGTGGGAAACACAAGGGTTAATTATATAATGCAACAAGTTCGTAACCCGCGCCAAGTACAACACGACTTCGGGTGCAAAGCAGGTCGCAGGTTACACCACGGAACTCATTAGCGATGTCACGTGACCCCACAAACCAGTGATGCGGGCAGCGGTGAACAACGCACGGTGTGCAGTACTCGAAGGCCAGGTCACCACCAGGTCGCCGAAAGCTAAAGGCACCGCCAAATTGTCCCTTTCGTCATCCTTCACATCTGATCGTCTTCGCTTTTCACCGGCGTTCGTTCCACAAGGTCTCCACTGCTGTGGCTTTCTCATCGCTTCCAGCACTCGATGCAACCGGCTTTCGGCGACACGGTCGCTGTGTGGCCTGCAACCGCTACGCTGGGCTGGCTACCACTACCCACAATTGCTGTGACGTAACCACCGGACTGATTCAAGCCAGAAGTCAGAGTGCACGTGCCGCGCGTTTTCAATGATTCGCAAAATAACATAATATTTAACCAGTGCATATTTGAACGCCAGAAGGATATACCCACCGCCGAGTCCCAAATTGAACAGGAGGCAGGCCGTCGCCTGGCGACAACTCCAGACGAACACCTTCCCTAATCCATTCCGTCTGAAACGTATCTTCCCGGATAAGCATCAGGACGACACGTGCAAATTGCGCCAGGAAGGACCAGCAACACTCAAACACATGCTGTGGGAGTGCAATGTAGTTATAGAAGGGATGGCAGTCACTCCGGAGAACCTGTCGTCGAGGTGGGCCGCCGCTCTGCGCAGCTCAGACCTCGGAATCCAGATGTGGGCAGTCCAGCAAGCCCGTGAGGCGGCGTTGAGGCAGGGCCTTGACGTTCCCCCGTGGGGGACCTGAGCCCGGGTCGCGTTAAACCTTGCCGGACGTACAAGAAAGTTGTATCCATCCATCCATCCATGCTGTGCTCTCGAGAATTGAGGCTTCACGCCATAATCTTAGCATAATCACTTCTTTAGTTATTTATTTATTAAATAATACAGGCCCTACTCTTTTTGAAGCTGCATACACGGCCTGGAAACGTCCAGTACGTGGAGGTGTTTTATGGATTTCGGCAGGGGCCGAATTTGAAAGTATCAATGCCAGGTGACGTGATATAGCTAATGTGAAACTGCACCCAGGGTTGTCGTTAGGAAATTAAACAAGAGATGGCGAGTGTGTCGGGTGAGCATTCGAATTCAGAAGCGAAGCGGCTTGCATCACACATAAGGTCCAACTGGACAGCACGTCCTCCTTCAGCTACCATGTTGTAGGCTGACGTGCATGCTGGGCAGACCTAGGCATGTACGTGGCGCATCTACTTACAGAGGTTCTAGTGTGTGCAGGCAAAAACGGGACATGTTTGTGGGCACCGGCATCATGCAACCCGTAAAACCAGCAAGGAGTGCCTGCATAGTAAAGCTGCGGCAGAGAAGAGACAGCCCAGTCACATCGTCTGCCGCAACTGTCCGCAGAAGAATAAAGCAATTGTATTTTGCGTGAGCGCAGAAACGCAGGGGACTTTTCAAAAACATTGCCATGAGAAAAACATGCTGTCAGTATCTGTGCCCACTTTTTGAAGCGGCCTGTCATCGCGCATTGGTGTGAGATTAAGTAAATGCGTTGTATGTGTCTCGGCAACACCGTAGTGTCGGGTACAACTACGGTAGCGTTGATGTCCCCTCTACTAATGCGGCACTTTGTTGCTAAAACAATCCATATGACGCTTAGTACTCTACATTTGTCAGTAAAAGCGCTGTACAAGGCTTAAAGCACCTACGAATACTTGGAGCACCTTGGTAGCAATACCTAATTCTCATACCTTTTATCAACGCTAAGGGCACCGCGTCTGCTGTTTACTGGATGTTATTAAGAGCATGTATGCAGTGGTGGGAGAATTCTTTCTTTCGTCTTTTTTCTGTGTGTTTTTTTTTTTGGCCTTAATTAAGCTCATTGTCACTTCCATGTGTGGCAGCTAGCTGTTAATGTATTGTCAAGAATAATGCGTGCTTTACACTTTGCTGATATCGTGTACGTGATAATAACTCTCCGGTCTTCTGTCCAAAGCCTGCAGTCACTAGTCCGAACCACCTGCGAGTTGTTTATGGCTGTAAAGTGTGCTTCTGCTTGCAACAGCGTGTACTGCAACAAAGCTATTAAACCATGGTAGCGCGTATAAAGGCACGCACAGAAAAAAGGCCACCCGGTCCTTCATTTTCGAATACTTCTCCATACGAATGGGTTCAGTGCAGCGCAAATTGCACACGGACCCAGAAGAGTGACAAGACACATACTCAGCGCTTTGCATGTGCCCTGTCACGCTTCCGGTTAGTGTCCGTGGGCTAGTGGCGCTATATCGAACGCTTTCGTGATGACGTAGAAAGAGGCCCACACCACAGCCTTGGTAGATTTCGCTGTACGTCTGCTTTCTCCCTCGTGCGGGGCCATGATGTTTGTCTTTCGAGGCTTCGCGCCTGGATGGCCCATTTCCCCGACATCATAAGTTAACCCGTAGTACCGCCTCAGTAGTGGCCAGACGTTGCGAGATGTCACAGCCCTGTTAGCGGACCCTTACCGAGGGACCATCGGTCACATTATGCTGAATGCTCCGGACATAGTGTGATCATCGAAGCTAAGCGGTGTTGTGCTTGTTCAGCATTTTGTGCAGCCGACAACATCTCCCTGCGAGTTTCCCCGCCCCAACCCACAACTTTATGCTTTGCCTTTCTCGAGTGCATTTCCTTTTTCTTGACACCCAATCTGTAACTCTAATAGAACGACACTTACGTGTTCTACGTATTACGTGGCAGGCCCGACTCCACATGTTCCTCTCAATATCATCTGGAACAGGGGTCTCCAAACTTTTTGGCCAGAGGGCCGGATTGGCAACCAGTGGGGCTGTGAAGGGCCGGGCCATACAGAACTAAATATAATTTTCAGAAAATAAATTAGTAATCATAAGTACTGACCGTTGGGTGCGTTGGTAATCCATACTCAAGGAAAAATGGCGCAAACTAACAGGGACGAGAAAGAAAAAATACGGACGTTTTTCTTTTTTTCTCGTCCTAAATTCTAAATACAAGTTGTCGACCACAACTTGTGGAATACAGCAAAGCGTAACTGGTAGAACATGTAGGTGGCAAGACATGCATACTGTTATCGTATTTTTCATCAGAAACAAGCCAAATAAAGCTATTTGCTTTGAGGCTTTGCTCAGGTCCACGCTCCTCCGTGATGTTGCCGCCTGAGGTTTCGAAGGTGCGTCCAGAATTGTGGCGTCATTTCTACTCTCACTAGGAGCTCCATAGTTTTGGTTGGGACTGCTGGTTACGTGACCGGGGCTGGCCAAGTGTGCTGCCGTGGAGAGAGCGAGACAGAAGAAAGGCGAAAGGCAGGGAGGTTAACCAAAGGGGAAGATCCCGTTTGCTACCCTACGCTGGGAAGAGAGTGGAGGGGGAGGTAAAGTGATATGAACGTAAAGAGAGAGAGAGAGAGAAATAAAGGAGCACAAATACACAATCACAGTCGGTCACTGTCGCCGCATAGCACAGTAGCACTTGTAGCACTATAAACATCAGTTCAGGATCCAGCCGCTTGTCCAAGTCTGTTGTCCTTAAAAACTTCAACAAGGCCCTCGTCGCCCTCCGCTGCGATGGCTTGTGATGTCGCCACTCTGAAATTATTTCCTCTGTTAAAGGTCTTTGATCAAAGCGTGCTATCGCGGTTGCGAGCTGTTTTCTCTGTAAATTGTAGCGTGGACAGTCACAGAGGGCGTGTTGAAGAGTCTCCTCACTACCACAGTCATCACACGAGGCCGTGGCCGTGCCGGGGCCACAGCCTCAGGAACGAGGAGACAAGAAACGAACAAATGAGCTTTATACCATGCAGCTATTTACATGCTGCAGATTCGCGGGCCAGAAGCTAGCCAAACCTATCTAAAGTCAGTGTCGCGAGATATTCGGGAGAAAAATTAGCCGAAAATTTTGAAAGGTAGCCAAGAAAGTTGCCAGCTGTGGCAAAACCTTGATTTAGTAGCCAAAAATGTAGCCATGGTGTGAGAGACCAGCAATGGTCAATTTCTGAAGTAAAAAGAACGAAGAAAAGGCGAGAAAACACTGTAGTTTTCTACTACACCAAGGACGAACAATAATACAGATCAAAACAAAGGTTATCACATATAATTGTATAAAAAAAAATTATGGCGTTTTATGTGCCAAAACCACTTTCTGATTATGAGGCACGCCGTAGTGGGGAATCAGGAAATTTGGACCAGCTCGGGTTCTTTGACGTGCACCTAAATCTAAGTACACGGGTGTTTTCGCATTTCGCCCCCATCGAAATGCGGCCGCCGTGACTGGGATTCAATTCCGTGATCTCGTGCTTAGCAATATAATTGTATCATAATTTACCGTAATGACTAGCTGACGCTCTTTGTAAATATTCATAGCATACGTACTTGCGTGCTTTCCCATATATAGCATGACTTACTGCGTTTTTGTCAGTTTCACTACAGTAAGCTCGCTGCACGGCGTTTGTTTGTTTGTTTGTTTGTTTGTTTGTTTGTTTGTTTGTTTGTTTGTTTGTTTGTTTGTTTGTTTGTTTGTTTGCCTACTGCCCGCCGTGATTGCACGGCTTTCACTTCCTTCCAAACGTTCCCGCGCAGACTATATGACGTCACACACGTTTAAACACGGCTGCCATGAGATGCTTTCGGTTCTTGCAGTCGCTGCTGGTGGCAGAAAGCATGGCCTTAAAGATTCACTTTCTTGGGAACCGTCACTGGATGTGTGATCAGGAGACTATATATCGCCGAAAGCTCTCCTGGCTCATCGCGCTTGGGCTAAAAAGCTTCGTTGCGTCTTCTCACATTGTGGCCGTAAACGGCCCATTTGTGAAAGCGTCGCCCACAATACTCCTGATTCGTCGGCGCTGCGTCGGACAAGGCGTGATCTCGTGACTGCAGTGAAGCCGACTCCCAGGAAGAAGAGCAAAAGCGCAAGGTTTTGCGGAAGAGCTCCGCTTTCGGACATGTCCAGGAATTTTGAACATTGCCCCTTCGGCTATCTGTTGAACTTCACCGTAATGCATCAGCGTAGCTCAATGAACAGCATTCTTTAGAAAGTGTTATTTCAGAAGGCCACCCAAATTTCAACAACTTTCAGCAAGCAACGTCGAGAGGGTACGCCCTGTTTTAACATGCATATTCACGGTACTTTGTAGTGACGTCTTTGGTGCTTTATATCAGTATTTCTGTCAGGATTAAAACACTGCTATAATGCTGCAGGAATGCTGTGTATAAGGGCCGTAAATATGCATGTTATTAGAAGGGTGTACCCTTTCGACGTTGCTAGCAAGAGTTGTTGAAATTCAGGCGGTCTCATAAAATATTTTTATAAATGCTGTTCATTGAGTTATGCTAGTGAACTGCGGTGAAGTTTGACAGATGGCTGCAGGGGCAATGTCTTGAATGTCTGGGTATGTGCCAGACTTGTGCACGTTACAGAAAAAAGTGACCAATTAAAATTACAGTTTCTTCATTCAAAACAGTAACTGATTGCAGTTACTAATTGCTGCACCTTGAAGGTAACTGAGGAATTACTGAAAAGTAATCGATTACTTTTACATTACTTTCCTCCGAACTTTTTATTACCATTGCACAAATACAGCAACTATAACTAATGCCAATGTTACATGCCTATCTTATATGTTGTATGCTAATGTTATTACGCTTTATTATTATTTGTATGCTCCTGCTGCTTGGGTCACTCCAAGGCCTGCAGTATTGTATAAAAAAAATAAAAGAAATAACGAGTTGGCCCGGCACTTTCAGGGCGTCCTCTGGATGCACTTGCAATCGTGTCGGTACGCCCTGCTATCGGCTTCACTAACAATTGCTTTTCAACATTTTCGTAGGTCATCTTCAATCGTTTTACTGTCAAGGCACTAACAAAGACTCTGAAAACTATTTCGATGCGCGCGCTGGAGGGAAGGGCGATTTTGTAATGTACGAACGCCATGCCCGCAAGATTGTGGTTTCTCAGTGCCGCAATGCTCGCTGTTCAGGTTCTGTATGAAGCGTAGTGTTTCATTAGTGCAAGGTCTCCAAGAAGACACTCCAGGTAGGGCGGATGTAAAGCTGAAAAAAAAAAATTGTCCGTACGTGATTTCCTGGCATTGACGTCTGAAATTGGCCGTCGATGCGGAGGTATACCCGCCAGTGCCCGCTTAATTCGTCGGCCAATATTTGGTGGAGCGTTATGAGACGAGAAGACAAATACTGAGCACCCGGGGGTTGCCAGTTTGAACATCCGCATCCACGAATATGCTGCGTGGCACGAGCGTGGGCATCTTACTGTAATTCCCATCAAATTCAAGTTCTCCAGTGTCGCCTCTTACAGCTTGTCTCGTCAGTGAAGTAACTGGTTACATGTAATTGATTACCAAAAAAGTAATTGAAATACAGTGAGCGTCACTGAGTAAAAAATGTAACCGATTAATTACGAAACTACCAAAAAAGGTAATTGATTACAAGTAAATAATTATAAGTAATTCGTTACGCACAAGTCTAGCTATTGGCGCTACGGAAGCTTTTCAGGGAAGAACGGTCTACCTACGGGCCGGCCGTAACTCCAAGGGACTGCCTCCAGGTGCGAGCCAGCAGGGAGACCTCTGCGGGCCGGATCCGGCCCGCAGGCTGTGTTTTGGAGATCCCTCGACTAGATTATCAGCTACAGCCGCATGCTCTCGGATCCGCACCGACGTTTTGATGTCTCTTAACGTCACGACTATAAATTTTCATTCCATCCTTCGTTGCGCGGTCCTTATTACTTTATCAAGCTGCTTGTTTACCTTCCAAGTTTCAGATCCATATAAAAGTACTGGTAGAACATAACTGTATATACGCTCTCTTTTCGAGGCTATCGGTAAGCTCCCGGTCACATCACTTCGGAGTGCCTGCCAAGTGCGCACCAATCCATTTTTTATTTATTTTCAAATTTCTTAGTTATGATCCAAGTCCCCCGTTAATCATTGATCTAGATATACGTGTTATTGCTGTCCCTCATGAGCAGAACTACCCCATCACGATGAGAGAGAGAGAGAGAGAGAGAGACTATTGGAAAAATAGAGAGTTTTGCCGTCGCGTATACAACCGCTGGCACGCTACTCTGCATAGGGATTGGGAATGGATTAAAAGATTCCAGAGGGGAGTGGAGAAAAATTCAAGAAAGAATAAAAATAAACATGAAACCAATCACGAATTTTTGTTTGCTTCCGAGGCTACTAAACGTATAATATTGTACTCTGTGATGGCCCTCAATACATGCAAGATCAACAGGGGTTGGCAGTTACTTTAGCCCACCTCGATAGGCAACTTTCGTCAGAGGACTTGAAAGGACAGTAGCTGTACTTTTGATGCCATCCAGGCCTTGCTTGATCTTTAAAAAAGTACGGGTTTGGATTCTAGGCTCCCGTTATGCTCCTCTCCTTTTCCTTCTGTCCTCGTCACCCGTCTTCTCTTTCTCTCCCTCTATCACTTCCCCTAGCGCAGAGAAACTAGCTCTAAGGAAGGTATTTCAAACCAAACTCCCGGCTCTACTCATCGTATACTTCACTCTCTCTCTCTTTCTCTCTGTAGTATTTTGCGTATTGATCCTAACCTCCCCTTAGTCTTTGCCGATTAACGTCTTCTATCGTTTGTTGTGAGTCATTTCAAGCATTGTTGAACAGAACACTATCATCTGCGAACCGCAGGTCTCTAAGGTATAGTCCCTATTGATCCTAGCACCAAATCTGGTCCTCAATATAATCTTTTCAATCATTCTTCCGAGCATGCTGTGAATAGAATTGGAGAAATTGTCCCCTTGCCTAGCATCCTTCTTGATAGGTACGTTTCAGCTTTTTACAAAAATAATTGTGGTAGCCGTGGAATCTCTGTACATACTTCTTAATATATTCATGTATGCTTAGTCTACTTGTTGACTATGCCCTGCCTCCATGACAGCTGATAATACTACTAAATCGACCACTTTTCTTCTAATCTATGAAGTTCATGCACAAATATTGATTATAGCCCGCAGACTACTCAGTTACGTGACTTATTACGTGGACGTTATCCATTGTCCAATATATTTTCTATAGCTAGCCTGTTATTTGAGTTGGTTAAAATCAAATGTTGTCATGATCTTGCTCGATGTTACCTTAGTAATTTTTTTACAATACCGAAGCAAGCTAATAGGAGTATAGTGCGGCCGTGGCTAGAAGAGTAGCCACGTGCTCACCTCCACTTCCCTTGCGCGTGCTTGATCACGTGACCTCCAACATTAGGCGCGCATCAAGCCGCCATCCATTTCAGCTCACCTTCTCACGCTTTCGTTTGCACCCACAGTATACGGCGCACGGAGCGTGATCCTAACGTACTTGGACTTTATACGGAACCTCACGGCGTCGACGACGGTGAAAGTTCACCTGGAGGATCCATATAATTACTATCGCAATAAAGAGAGGAAACGGCCGTAGCTGATATTTTAGTTGAAATTGAGAAGTGACGTTGGGCGCAGATCATAAAATGCGTAGGACAAATAGTCAATGCCTTGTCAAAGTAACAGAATTGGTTACAAGGACGCTAAACGCAATCGAAGCTGGCAGAGGACTACGTGGTGTGACGAGATTATAAATATGGAGGGCATAGAATTGAGTGGGCTGACGCAAGAAAGGAGTAGTTCGAGATTGCTGGTAGATGCCTTCACCCTGAAGGGCACGTGGAATGAGCTGATTAAGGCATTTTGCAGAGTGCAGAATAAAACATACAGATTTCAATCAGCTATAGTGTCATCTCCTCAATTGTCCACGCCTTTTCAATATGGAGGCGCAATCATCATGGCCGTTCAACATGCTGCGTGGGCCTAATAAGCCGTGCCCCGAAACATTAAACGCCCTAAGCGTCCAGCTACGCGAACTCTGGTACTTTGCGACCCATCATATAGACATAAAGGTCGCGTCGCGACACTTCCCTTCTTATGCTTTCAATACTGGTCATCAGCTGTAAATTGATGGAAATTACTGACGCTGGCTTCTCCGCAAGACCTTGGTCATTGTGGAAAAGCCAGCTTTGAAGGAGATATATTTATACTTTTTTGTGAGCAACGTAACATTTTCTAAGCCGCCTCAACGTTAACATTACAAGCTATCACCAGCAAAATTGAGAGCTTGCAATATTAGTTATTCCAGCAGATTCAACGGAGTAGAGTCAGAATGCTAATTTTGAAGTAATGGGGGATCATATCTAAGTTTTACAGAATTTTTAAAACGCACTTGTGGCAAATAGCATAATTCCATTCCTTGAGTTGCAATATTCAAAGAGGCGGACATTACTTGCACAGGAAATCAAAACACATATACAACTAATTAACAAAGTTCACTCATTATCTTCTTAATTAATTACTTTACGGTACATATTGCAAATTACTCATTGTATCCGGTGATACTGCAAGGCGTATCCACTTGGAATGAATTTTCAGGGTGACACCAGTGCCGAGATATTAATTCTCAAATTATGAGACGAAATACATGGGCGTTACAGTTACCTTCGTGTTTCAATGCATAGAAAATAGTTATGTTTAAAAAATAAGTGGAACAACAGTGCAGTTTTACGGCTAGTTTGATGGCGCATATCTCAAAACCGATGTCATACTGGAAATGCACTCCAAGTAAATGCGCCTTGCAAACTCAGCGGTTACAATTTGTAAATTTCAATATGTGCCGTAAAGTAATTTTTAAAACACGTTGGCGGGCTAGTTGGTTAAAATCCATGATAGAATGTATAAGCGCGACTGAACGAGGACGTAGAAAGAAACAGATACACAGAGACAGCGCTTCTCTGTGTGCCTATTTCTTTCTACGTCCTCGTTCAGTCGCGCTTATAGACTCTAATTATTAAAGACGTTAATTAGTGTTTTTTAGCTAGTTCAATATGTGTGTTGATTTCTCGTGGAAGTAATGTCCGCCTCTTTGCATAATCCATCTCAAGGACTAGAATTACGCTATCTGTCACAGGGGATTTTTTAGAAAGTCCGAAAAGTTTCACCGCGTATATAGTATACACGGAGTGCAGTTGAAGCCTAGTGATATCAGTATGTTGTACCGATATCTTAAATGAAAAATGCCACTGAAAGGATGCGGACGCGTTACTACACATTGCCGAGCTAAAAGCTGCGTAAACGTTCACCCATTCTCTACACCAAGATTCCGGTTCAAGCGAATCACGACGCCATCTCACGGCCATTCGCTGCGTGACACCGCGTAAAGGAAGACACTAAGTGATAGAAAGTAAATCTTCCACGCGAAAAAGCGCAATTCATTTGCGCTCACCTGTTCATGTATACATCTTT
Source organism: Dermacentor andersoni (assembly GCF_023375885.2). Taxonomy (NCBI): domain Eukaryota; kingdom Metazoa; phylum Arthropoda; class Arachnida; order Ixodida; family Ixodidae; genus Dermacentor; species Dermacentor andersoni. Next base: position 70,343,696 of record NC_092814.1, read on the forward strand.
CGTGGATTCACTGCGAGAGACTCCATTGTAGCAGCGATGTCTTCTCTATCCCTCTTGGCAATTACTTCGCCTTCGTAGGTTAAATACAGCGAGCTACCGAGGCAACTTTATACCGCGCGAGGGTGCCTATGAGCAGAGCCCTCTCAAAAATGAAATGATATATCATTAAAAGTCTTCATATATTGTTCACATAGGTGAAAAGTTTGCATTTGTCCGGGTGGGGGCTGTGGCCCGACCAGCTTTCCGAACCCCATGTGTGGGCATATATATATATATATATATATATATATATATATATATATATATTGGCCGAGAGCTCTTCTGGAGCTCTCGGCCAATGTTGAGTGGTGGACAGCACATTTAGGAACTAGGCCCTCACATTGGATAAATTGAATAAAAAATTACGCTATTCTGTAACCCCGACTCCAATAGCAGTACAATAAGAATCTTTAGTTCTGACGTTTTCGCATGGTAATACATCAGACAATGATAGACGAGCCGCTTTGTTGTTCGTGTCTGAGGCAATAAAATCATGCAAGCAGAACTTGCGCGAATAGGATATGCGGTGATGGCGGAGAAGAACAATCAGGCGCACGCCCAGTTCGCTATGCTTCAATACGAGCAAAGTCGTCATACAAGTGCGATACGGTCGGCATCCGCATAAGTGCTTTGCAAATGCGCGCAGTCTGCTACTTGGTCAGATATCTTGCGCGCGCATCTCCGTCACGTTCTAGCACGTAGGTTTATTCCAAGCCTTGTGGCGACAGCCGTGGCTTTGTCTGCGAACGTACTCGGGACACGTGTGAGTAAGTCTCGGTATACCCGAAGGTTTATTCCAGTGGTACCACTTATTGCCTTATCAGGAACGAGAAACGCAAATTGCCTTGTGCGGATATAGAGTGCAGTCTAACACTATGGGTATAGCGCCTGATTAGTACCCAACCAACGATCTGCCCCCCCCCCCCCCCCCCCCCCCCTGCCCAGTTACGAGTACGAAACCGAATTATCGATGCATAAGAAGCTTTCTGGTTGAAGAATCAGCCTCGTGGTAAAGTAAGACTATTTCGGCTTGTGAATATAAACTACGTGCTGATTCTAGTAAAGAGCCGCACAGGGAGTCTGGACGCCTGCACGCTAGCACAAAGCATCGCCGTGCTCCTCTGGGCTGGCTTTCATAGGAAGACTGCTTTCACTACGGACTTCGTGCCTTTTTTCACGCAGTAAGTAGCCAGCCAAGCTGAGAAATTAACGCTACGTGGCAAAAAAAATAAATAAATAAATAAACGTTACTTTTGGTTCAGTATTCAATTACAAATTTCAGTGCTAGAACGCAGCATAAATTTTAGCAAATGAATGTGTCGTGTACTGTGTGTGCTTGATGTGTTTCAAGACACGCGCATATAAATGTGTATTTTTTAATTGTGTTAAGGAATAACACTTACTGAACCTGTATGTCTGAAAACTTTCTTCGGCTGTGTTTATTGTCCTAGTGCTTGTTGCATTATTTAATAATAATATTCGCAGCAGTCCCTCTGCTTGTCGCTCTTATGTATTTACGCTTACGCATTTGTCGGGCTGGTGAGGGGGGTGGGCAGCGGTCGAGCGGAGCGCCAAAGCAAGATCAAGTTCAGCATGCAAGTGGCGGTCAATGCTATTGCAGAAAGGGCTCAGTGCGGAATGTTGTCGTTTGGTCACTATGGTGGGTACAGACGAGCGCTATGTTGTCCAACAGACGACGTAGCTTGGCTCGAGTAGTTGAATGAAGTAACATCAGACTGGGCAGAGGTGCGCAAGCAACGTTTATAAATATTTCAACAACAAATACCTGAGGAAAGAGTGCGTGGCCAATGGGGTGAAGCGGAAGCAGCTCTCAATAACAGCAGCCCGATATAGAAGTGGGACATAGCTGACCAAATAACAAATGTTCCCTACAATAAATTACCAGAGACAAGATTGCATTTTGTGCAAGCCTCCGATAATTAAATTTTGCGAAAAGAATTTTTTCGCTATTTGCTATGACCGCATGATACAGAAGCGGTTTGAGCCTTTTGATAGAAGAGAAAGAAGCGCAGGAGCCTGGAGAAGAGAGAGAGGACGAAGAAAGAGGAATAAAATACGCGATTGCCTTGTAGATTCCGCGTCCTCACAGTATAACGTTAAAAAAAAATTATTACTTCTTTCCAAGACGATCGCAATATACGTATCTTTTTAGGATTCCAAGTTCCCTTTTTCTCGCACATTGGCCGAGATATCACACTCTTCAAATGGTGTTTGTAAAGAGGAAATTAGGACCTTTAAATGCCCGTATAGAGGTTCCAGTAAAGGTAAGTAATCAGAATCTCAAAATCAAATTTGACATTTTTTCGCAAAGTCTGAACTTTCGTTCACTGAAATATTAAAATGGTCGGTTAGTTGATTATCTTGCTCATGCGCAAATTAGTAACATAATAGCTACGTATACTTCAACGCGTCAAGAGAAGGCTGGGGTGGGTATTTTTGTCACCTTCACTTGGATGGGCATTTGCTTCAAGACTTCCGAATTTCATTCCTGTTTTTGAAGCTGAGCTCTTGGCGGTGACTCTTACGCTGCGCAAGCTCACTTTATTTGCATTCGCAGCTGTTATTATCACAAATTCTTTTTCAGTTTGTTCTTCTCTTGCTGCCTCATCTAATTCACCAGTATTAAAAGTGTTCCTGTCATTAAGTCCGTTGCACTTAAGTCTTCTTAGATTACTATACGTGCCGCGTCACAGTAGACTATATTTAAACGATATGACTGATTCGTAAGCACCATCACCTCTTAATGTACCTGTAAATTCTACTCTCCCAGTATTGGCTTACATCACGGCGATAAGATATCGGAAATTATCTATACACAGAGACTCCATCGAAACATCAATAACATCGTTGACAGACTTGAAACATCTCAGCTTTCCGCGGAGAAAAAAAAAAGTGGTGCTCATCACAACAAGCGGTACCGACTACAAGATTACGCTGCCGCATTTCCCCAATAAAACTATATTTACGCGGGTCTGGGACGTAAAGCTATTCCAACATTTTCGACTTTCTTTCTGCAATCAGCCCTCCACAATTGGTGAATTTTTTTCCTGCCATCCCCACTTCGCTTGTCTGTCACGCGGTGTCAGAAAAACTGCGAAAGCTCCTCATCTGATATGGCGTACACACATTGGTTATCCATGATTAGCCGAACAAAATGAAAATAGTTATTTCTGCATTCTACGCCTTTTTCCATTCTCCATTGCATTCGCACTTCTCCATTCTACGCCATCAGCGCACCACAATTGGTCAAATGTTATCGGGCTGTTGCCATTTCACCTGACAGTCACGTGTCTTCACCAAACCAGGTAAACTGACCTCGTCAAAGTTACGTGCATGCATTAAGTTTAGAAGGACATTTTGCTGGGCGAGTTGGTGCATGGCTATATTTTAGGAAGAGTTGAGCCTAAGAAAGAACGAACACAGGAACAAACGAGGTAGACGAAAACAGCGCAAACTATCAACTGGGTTTATTTGTGTCGAATCTGAATATATAGGCAGTGTTCCCACGTGGCAAAAAAAAGGAAGGAGGGAGCCTCGTCTACCTCGTTTTGTTCATGTGTTCGTTCTTTCTTAAGGCGCAACTCTTCCTCAAACATAGCATGCATTAAAGATGCATTAATATGCCGAACACAACTGCCCCGTTCAGAAATGAAGAGAAAATGACTACCCGCCGATCACTCTGGCACTGGACACGCGGGGAAGGCGGGGAGAATGGATTTATTTGCGTATATTAAAATTTTTTGCGTGGCAGTTAACGTTGTCGAGCCTTTTCAGCACGCGCACGCCATCGCTCTACCAAATTTTTTTCACTGAAGATCCGTTTTAGCTGTATTTTTACCCTTCCGTTGCATGCCGCCGGGATTTTCTGCCAGACACCGAAAGCTAAGCAAGAGGAAGCGGGCCAATCGCAGACGCCGGCACCACCTTCCTCATCAGGTAATCTAATTCACTGCGCTAGCCCGGCCCCACGGAAAACCCTCTCCACTTCTGCATTCTCCTCGCGCCTGGTCAGCCAATTACATAAGGAATTCCTGTCAAATAATGCAGTGGTATTCGTTTTGAAAGCCAACAAAAGTGACCTCCTATAAACAAGGAGAGGATTTCACTGGCCTGTTCAGACAACGCCACGGGTCACCACCCGATGCTTGCGACGGCGGTTACGTAAATTTGACGTCAGGAGATTGGAATAACAGCAGATTCGAATAAATCTTCATCATAGGGCCCCTGATCTGGTAGACTCCCCGCTATACCATTTTTGCGGGGGAAATTGAACTTGTCGATTGCAATTTTTTTATTCTGCCGTCGGTCCATTGCACAAAGGAAAAGATTACTTGAAGCCCCAATTCGTAAACTTGGATTAAATTCAAGTATACTTTGGTCCTGCTGACTTTGGAGATTCAGCTCTGGGTTACAGCCATAAGGATGTGTGTGACACTTTTTTGATTTTATTTAATCGACGAAACGGCTATGATGCTGGTCAGTTTTTATCAGTCTATATTATACTTCTAAATTATTATTAGCTAAATCATTAATCATCATCAGCATGTTTTATGTCCACTGCAGGACGACGGCCTCTCCCTGCGATCTCCAATTACCCCTGTCCTGCGCCAACCGATTCCAACTATAGCGCCCGCGAATTTCCTAATTTCATCGCTCCACCTATAGTCTTCTGCCGTCCTCGACTGCGTTTCCTTTCTCTTGGGTATCCATTCTGTAGTCCTAATGGTCCAACGGTTAACTAACCGGTGCATTACATGACCTGTCCAGCTCCATTTATTTCTCTTGATGTCAATTAGAATATCGTCTATACCCGTTTGCTCACCAATCCAAACCGCTCTCTTTCTGTCTTCTAACGTTATGCCTAGCAATCATCGTTCCATCACTCTTTGCTTGGTCCTTAACTTGTTCTCAAGCTTCTTTGTCAGTCTCCAAGTCTCTGCCCCATAAGTCAGCACTAGTAAAAAGCACTGATTGTACACCTTCCTTTTCAATGATAATGGTAAGCTTCCAGTAATGCGCTGACAATGTCTGCCGTATGCGATCCAACCCATTTTTATTCTTCTGTGAATTTCCTTCTTATGATCAGCGTTCCCTGTGATTAATTGACCTAGGTAAACGTACACCTTCGCAGACTCTATAGAGGCTGACTGGTGATCCTGAACTCTTGTTCCTTTGCCCGGCTATTGATTATTATCTTTAGATGTCTTCTCCATGCATATTAATCTTCAACCCCTCTCTTACACTTTCTCTGTTAAGGTCCTCAATCATTTGTTGTAACTCGTTTGCATTGTTGCTGAATAGAACAATGTCATCGGCAAACCGAAGGTTGCTGAGATATTCGCCGTCGATTCTTACTCCTAAGCCTTCCCAGTTCAATAGCTTGAATACTTCTTGCAAGCACGCTAAATCATTCAGGGAACCTTATTATGCTGACTATAGCTGGGATCGGTTGGCGCAGGACAGGGTGATTGGAGATCGCAGGGATCTTCGTCTTCGTCTTGCATTGGACATAAGATAGGATGATGATGATGATGATGATGATGATGATGATGATGATTCATCTCGGTCGAATTCCTTTCCAAATAAATAAAATTTATTATCTATTAGTTCCTATAAGAACCAGTGGGATCAACTCTCCCCCCCCCCCCCCCCGATTATTGGCCCACTTATACGTGCCATATCCGGAAGACACATCATCACATGTACAATATGCACACTAGCTGCACAGCAAAGCTTTGTATTGCGTCTTTGTAGCTAGGAACGCCACATACATACATACATACATACATACATACATACATACATACATACATACATACATACATACATACATACATACATACATACATACATACATACATACATACATACATACATGGCTGTACTCTACAGTGCCTGTGAAGTAGCAGTTTGTCATTCGTTTAAATGTCAGAACGCTACAGGGGCTCATTCGAGCAGTACGACGTCAGCTAATATACCTACAATACTCTTTTTATACCTGTGATGAACAATAAAGCTTTGCTGAAAATGCTGCGAGAATCTCATGTAGTTTCCCGCATTTGCTGACAGTTTGGCAGAGCCAGGTGATTGTATGACCTTGTCAAAGGGTTCAAAAACAACCTTGTCCTTAGTCATCACCTGCGGGTTCAAGTTCCGCCCTCTGAAATTTGGATGTCCGCTTGACACTGTGTTGGCTTCGGCTATAGGCCAACACGCATACAAGGTGTAACGAAAGCTACACGAACTAACAAAGTAAATGCTTCCATTGGCGAACGACTCGAGTCGTTCACCTGCGCGGAGTTTGTGCGTTCAATGTCTCTCTTTTTAGTACTAGGCGCCTTCGAATGACGCACGAAATTAAATCGACATCCTAAAGAGAGAGTGAGCAAGCAAAGTGAATGCCAAAGTCCACTGTTTATGTTGTTAACATAACACTGAAGTAGAGGGGTCGCATGGAAAGATGATGTTTCGGGTGTACACTTTCGCAGCCTTCGCAAGCTCGAAGTAGCGTTCGGTGCCGCTATAATATGAGCTTGCCTATAGGTAACAAAATGGTCACGTGTCATTGTCGGCAGGCCCTCGCCATCTGCCCTACCATGCATTCTTTATGCCTCCACGAGACGGGAGCTTCGTATTTGTCCTTTTCTAAATGTACACTACACAAAATGGTCAGTCCACGAAGGAGCATGTGAGAGCAGCACCGGCGAACGCGTGTGTCCATGCTCGGTTCACTGCTGTCAGTTGAGTCAACAAACGTGTAAGCTGTGAACAGTCGCGCGCAACGCTGTTGGTGTTCTATGTACATAAGGCTAGTCTGGCACTCGTAAAGTCACTTATTTACACCGCCACACAGAGAGTCGTAAACGAGGCTGTGAAACAGAGGCGAGGCCACTCGTCTAGGAGCGTCCACGTAGCGAACATGTTGCTGTGGAACTAATGGGTACCAACAGAGATGTCACTTGCATTTCCGCCGGAAGTACATGCGATCACCTTTTTGGCAGCCGTAGACGTCGGTGAACTGCTTGCTGTAGGCTAGCGGGAAGTTGCACATGTGCGCGTTCATAGCATTCTGGGGCTCATCTTTGGAGCACCATCGAAAGCAGTAGCTCAAATAGAAGACCTGTGAGGGTGCGAGAAAGTCTATTGTACGCAAGTGCTTTCGGTTGGCGTCTTTCTTCAGGGCATACGCTCGAAACGCCTGGCGAACGCCTTCGATGGAAGCAAGCAGGGCGCGGTACTGGTCTACTGTAGACAGCCCAGGTGCACCCTCTGACCACTGTACGAAATCTTTAAGGTAGCACAGCGATCTCTTATTGTTCGCAAGCCGCGTATTGTTGGACCACCAGTCAAGAGGACCGCCGAAGCCGTCGAAGTCCTTTCCAGTTACGTCGAAGGCATGAAACATTTGTTCTGCAATGGCGGTTCCTAAACCTCCGAACTTCCACGATGTCGGAAAGTACTTAAGATAAAGAGGTTCCGCTGCCGCTGCAACGGGTACAACGATTTTGTTTAGGTCGTTGTGAAATCTGAGAGAATCAAGACTCAGCAGAGGATAATTCCATTTTTGCAGGCTGGTTTTCTGCGCTGACATGTGAAGGTAACTCTTCAAGTAATTCATCTTAGCTTGCTTCATCGTTATTATTGTTTTCATGAAATCACCTGTCAGGTCCGGTATGTAGGAGTAAAATTTGTTAAGGTTTTCCGTGTTATCGACAAACCGCGGGTAGCCATCAAGTAATATCATTTGTCTCGCCTTCTCCAGAGCACGTGCTTTTGTTGACATGTCCATCCAACCATTGGCACGAATGTAGTGAAGGTAGCTTCGCCAAACCGCACTGGTCGTAGCCGAAATAGCAGCTCGCGTCGACGGCTCGCTGAAAGATAGTAAAGTCCTGGTAGTAAGGGCGAAGTGAAGGTTGTCCCGCACGGCGTTGAAGCAGTGCTTCTCGTTGAATGCGCCAGTCGAGCCCGCCAGGACAATACCTAGCTGGTAGGAAGCATCAAGTGCCAACAGTTCGAACACATTCCAGCCGACGAACCAAGACAATAACATTTGATCTTCCAGTTCGTAAACAAGTTCAGATATTGCTTCGAGATGGGCGACATCGTCGACGCGAACAGGCGTGTCCTCTGTGATCGCTTTGGCATTTGGTAGCTCTCTGTTAAGGGCGTGCACCCATTCAGAGCCTGGCTGGTTCGGCATGTATTTTCCGATCCCTCTGATTGCGAGAGTGTCGGTAAAACGCCGCACAGCGGTCACCGAGACCATTACTTGCTTTATTTTCTGTTCATACTTGGTCAGTACCGCGAGCATCGCGTCGAAGTTTTCGTTGCCAAATAACAGGCTGAGCACTTCCCTCTTCCGTTCTTTGGTCGTGTAACTGTGCGAATTGGCGTACAGCATGTGACTTGGCACGGACACTCTCAAGCTGTACGTCTCGCTGTAGTCCACGTAGATATCCACGGTGAAAAGCAAGTGCATGTCCAGGGACAAGGACAGCTTCACGAGCACGTCGAGCGCTTTCAGTTGGCCCATGGTGCCACCTGATGGCCACGTGATGTCAAGACTCCCGATGAAGTTCAAGAGCTCGTTGCTGTTGATCGCTTCACTGTTTACCATGTTCAGGCACGACCGGAACGCAGCGGCCGCCTTTTGCACCGCTGTCTGGTTGCTGGCTGGGACGTCGATGCGTTTCAAATTTCTCACTACCTCCGCCACCACTTTGTTGTACGTGTACTCCGTTTGATTGGGGAATCCGGGATGAGTGTGTTGCCATTTTCCGCAGGTGAACTGATAAAAGTCTTGGCATGGTGGCTGCTTCCTGTTCATCGATGTGCGAACGTCCCGCGTGAGCCGTTCGCACGCTTGCGTTACGCAGAACTTCGTGTGGACGGTGGATATCCACCGCACAATGGGGTAGTTTGCGGCAGCGCATATGACGATGACCACCGTAGTGAAGATACAGTAATTGAGCGCCCGAGTCTGGAAGGCATGCTCCCTGGCCATGGTGCTTCGTAATCTGGAACAGGGTGGGATTTCGCCAGGCCCGTTAGCTATGCTGCACAACGAGACGGCCTCACACACACACTGCGTTCTACGAGAAATAGTCAATCCCTTATATTCCAGCTCTATAGACGGTGGCGTAGTTCTCTATATGTAGAGTTCCTAAATCCTGCTAGGGCTAAACATATTTTCCGACCCTTCTCTCGCGTCGGCGTAGTAGAAAGAACAGTGTGAACATTATCGAAACTGCATCACTGAGTTTCAGGAAATGAGAATGACATCGCAGAAATGGATTCGATATTCCCTGTATTGTGGCGCCTTCTGATAGGACAAAACTAGCTTTCCGAAGCGCGCAAACGCTTATTTGGATGCCCTTCAGGAGTTTTGCTGAACTCGTGCGTAACACCTAGCTAAGTGGCTGCAACAACTGAAGTTTTACACCTCCATAATGAAACCGTTGAGTTGAGGTCTGTGTACGTTATAGATATGAAATAGCTGACTGTATCCCTGTTTTTTTATATCTCAAGATAAAAAAAAAACATTAATTTCAAAATTGTATAACGTGATCCGGCCTTTTCAGGAGGACTACTTTAAGAGGATCACGTTATTTGCACTACAAATCGTAATGTCAATGTGGCTAACTAAAATATATATATATATTAATTGGCTATTTAATTATTCACTTTAGCGCATATGTTCCAATTGCGAAATTGAAGCCAAACAGTAAAAATAGTAAAAAGCATGTCTGCTTAGCCTACATCTGAAGATTACCACCACTTTCGAGATATACATTCCCAAAATACGCAAAGAGTGCATTGGCATTGCAGTTAAGGTAATCCCGAACTGCTTGACGTGCGCTATTGGGAAACTGCTATCTGGAACGTCCATGTATTTCGTGCTATGAATTAAGGCGTTGATATGTCGAAGGCTGTGCAAGCGTTACAATTTCTGGTAAGCAAATATTTATTTAGCGATTTTTTTAGGGACCTGGACATTGCGATCTTGTCTGGCATAGGCTACTTTGTTTTTGTTTTAATCCGTTCTAACTAAAAAAAAAATGAGTAGGTGGTATGTATATACAGATATTATTATAATTACGCTGTAGTTCAATCTGCCGTACGGTTCACTGGGGCTAGCAGTATCTGTAGGGCGAGCAATGTTTGTAAGCGGATGTGTTCAACTCAAATGTATATTGTGTAATCATGAGAGCATAGGCTCAGGAATTGATATATTTAGTCCAATGTTCACTTCATATTGGAGCTTGGTGTTGTATGACTCAATCGCGCTGATCTTCGCTGTCCTGCATCCCACAACTTCGCTGTCCTGCATAAGCAGGACAGTGAAGTCGTAGGCACGTTGGTCTGTCTCATTATTCATTTCAAACTAAATGAATTTGGCAACTTCTCCTTTGGCTGTCCATGGCACGTTTTGCCGCCCGGGAAAGAAGACGCATGCTTGAAAAGCTAATGCGCAACGTTCCATAATGCTCCTGCGGAAGAAAGACAACGCTTATTGGCCAGGTTCGATGTTAAGTGCTGACGCTGCACATAGCAAACGACTGCAGACGCAATGTGTATGCCAGTCGACAATCTTGTGTTGTCGACTACAAGATATATGTTTTTCGAAGAAGAGAATGCGCAATTTTACAACAGCTACGCATGCGAATGAAGTGCCATATTTGTTTTCCTTCTTCCCAGCCATACGTTCAGGAGCATTTACTCAAGACATGCTGTTGATGCGAATGCGCACGCCTACAGTGTACATAACCTTCTACGACAATGCTGTGAGACTGCCACTGATGTCTATGCCATGTACTGACACACCACGCCCAGTTTACACATTTGGACGTTACTTGCAGCGAAGCACGCAGAAGCGTGGCCAATTTGCTCCCTACATTGTTACGTACTTGTCGTTAGAAGTCGCGTCGCAGGCGTATGTATACCAGACACTATTTAGAACCGTGCAGCACTGCTGACTATGACGGCTTGTGGTTTGTAGAAGCGAGACATCTGCGAGCGGCCTACTCACCAAGTCAACTCAGAAGCGACGTCTAGGAGAAGCGTCCCGGGAAGCTGCGACGTCTCGACATGCAACATTGCCTGGTTAACATATGGTTTCACCTCAACAGGGCGCAAGAAATCGAGAGACACGCGTTTTAAAAATGCGCGTGTTCTTCTTTCTTTATACTCTATACCTGATGCGTTGACGCTTCATTTCGAAAGAATTGCGCCAAATCATCGTCGGCCTCAGCAAAAATTCAAATGTTAGAGGCTGTCAGACAAAAACAGATGATAACTCCTTTCGACCAGCAGTAAATATGGAAACGACGAAAAAAAGATAAGGAGCACTGATCAAGAAATATGATGATGTTGATGATGTCTCAAAGAACCGTAGCAGGTATTCACTGTAGGGAATTATCCTCGGTCGAAAATCGGGTGGCATGAGGAACGTATTTTATGATGATGATCCCAGATATTGGCGCATTCCCACAAAGGGAGATTGGCCAAGAAGCTCGCGCTAGAATAACAAGAGGAGGAGGGGCAGAATAGTAAAGTGAGAGTAACAGTAAAAATATTAAAGACATATTTTTTTTTACTTTAATACTTGTTTAAGAATAGCAGAATAAGAAGAATGTGTTGTTTAGCAGTTAGACTGCTATCAGTTAGACTGCTATAGGATGAGCAAAATGAATTCAAAGCTCGTGAAAGAGGAGGCAAAAAAAGAACGCAAACAATGCTTTGAAATGTGCAATGAGCCGGAATATATCGATCACTTTTTTCTATCACATCGGTGGTTTTCCACTCAACGAAAAGGATGTTAGAAAACTGCGCTTCGTAATCTCGGGCTAGCCTTATGCAGTACTGTTCTACTCTCATTTGGAACATCGATATTAGGATGCAGCCACAGGAACGTTTGCCGAGCCGTTTATAGTTATCGGTGCGACCCAAAACAGATACCCTATTAATATTTGTCATTTAGCACGATTTAATTATTTCTCCCTCGATAAATTATAAAATTCAAAAAGTAACAAGACAAATTCACAATAATAATATTAATATATTCAAATATATTATTATTCAGAATTCAAGTTATTCTTCACCTCGACCATACATTTTAATTCAGGTATTATTATTATTTTTAAGGTTTTATTACGTCTACCTGTTTATGAAAGGACCTTATTGCACATTATTTTATTTTATTGATTACCGGTTTCTTTCAAATATTCGTTTACATATTTTTTTGCTCGTTTATCATATTACCGCCCGGTTCGTGGCCTATCCCCTACAGGGGGCTTCTGCCAATGGACAAGGAATCATCATCATCATCATCATCATGCACATCTTCATTTTTCTTTATTAGTAGGTGCGCATAGGAGCCGTGTTTTCATCAATTACTACCTACTGTAATGTCTTGCTTTGCTCATTCAAGCAATTACAGTATAACAAAACTACCTTTAAAAAAAGCTTATCGCATCTGCTATTTGCTACAGATTGCGCAGTAAGTTCACAAAAAATTATATTTTGCAAGGTTATGACGATGGTTGCGATCACCTGACACAAGAATGAGGACACAAGAATGACACAATTTTATTAATTGATGCGCGAGTTGCGAAAGGGAACAGTTATCATACGCGATAAGGAATAGATACTGTGAATGGACGCACAACATCTTGATAACATCAAATAATTTCACTGCGTAACGGTGAGGCTGCAACCATTTTACACAACGCCTCTAGCAACTAACCATCCACAAAAGCACAACAGCAAGCAGCCTAGAACCTCTGTGGGCGCAAACGTGCCGAACCCTTGCCATCACTTCCATCATGACCATCAAGTCGATCCTGTTTAAAGACGCTCTCAATTGCTCAGTTTGAAATCTTGAGGTAGTCGACCACGTTAAAATGTATACCTTAGCTGCTATTATCATATAAACTTACAACAATCACCGTTTGGTGCTCCATACATACCGAATGCAATTTTCGAATGCTGCAGACACAAGCGCATCGATCAACACTGAGAAAAAGCCTCACCACAGCAGAGTATATATCCTCGGGTGTCGCATGTATCCTCGGCGGATCGGTATGCGTGTACACCATTCACTAAGCGAACTTACGAACAAATTTTGACACACACACACACACACGCACACACACACACACACACACACACACACACACACACACACACACACACACACACACACACACACACACACACACACGCACCCACGCACGCACGCACACACGCACACACACACACACACACACACACGCGCACACGCACGCACGCACGCACGCACGCACGCACGCACGCTGAACTGATCTGATTCGAAACCAGCGAGAATATTGATCTGTTATGTGTTTCGTGTACGGTGGCGCAAAGTATTCTGACGCGCACTTCAACGTGTGTTCTGATGAGGCTGGTAAAGTTATGGAAACGGTGGAGCTGATCACTGGGGTGATGTTGGCTCATTAGTATAGACTTCTATGAGGTGCCATTTGAGCTATTACAGACAGCGTAGTTAGGGGCTCCAGGCCCTGACGTCACCAACTTTTGATTTATTAGTGGTATCAAAAATTTAAGTTTGCGCGTTTTTCTACATTTCGCCTCTGTCGGAATTCTGCCGCCTGAATCTGCAAGACAGCCTCTTGGCCTGGTGTGAGGTATCATCGGGGTTCATCAGCTGAGGAGAAGCCAAAGAGAAGCGACCAACGCTGATACGACGTCAAAATTTGATAGGCAGCGAAATTTGTACGTGCGAATGTTGCGTAGGGAAGCTTTTTGTCACAATTTGAAAGCGTCGGCATAGCCACGTCTTCTTTCTGCATTTATTTTTTGGCCGCTTCCATGATATGCGAAGGGAGCGCGTTTATTCGTTGGTAGGCGCTCGACGGCATCGTCGACCAGCACCTTAGACGGTACCGGCTGCCGAGGGAGCTGATACTGAGCCTATTGGCGGCATTATAGAATCGCACCTGCAACCGTGTACAGTGCGACCAGATACAATACTGATAAACAGACGGTCTCTTTGCCTTGAGGCTATATGAACTATTTATTATGCAGCTTTCTTTTTTTTTCGTAGTTAGTATCAAAATAAAGACATTTAGTCACTTTATAATATGGTGGTGGTGGTGGTGATGACGTTGCTACAAGTGGGGTTATATAGCCTGGCAGGCGTGACCGTCAATTGCTGTGCCTGAGCGTCTTTTTCTGCGCCAAATATATCACTATGTGTCCATCGATCAGTCATGTGTCTCGCAGAAATGCGAGAAAAATGTCTGACACTTCCACTGCCATTCTTTAGACGGCGCTTTTGCGATGAACGGGCGAGCTCGGTTGCGCTTGTCGGTGCTGTAGCAGACGCCCGGAAAAGGAAGCTGTCGAATAGGGGTGTGCTTGCCGTAAGAACGTAGCCTCAACTACAGATGCATGATGCGTGATCATGCTATATCAGTTAATCGCGCTTCTTTCATTTCTTGTCGTTTCATCCGAGCTTTGCTCCCTCCTCGCTCACATACGACACCGTAAGTTTAATGCGCTGCCACTTGGGTTGCACCTTTATCTTAGTGTAAGAAAATTTAGAGCGCAGCTCTTAGGCGCCCGTTCCTGCGGCGAGCGTCGGCGTCGGCGTAACCGAGCGAACGAGCACAGCGAAAGATGAAAGGGCGAACGCGAAGCGAGGGGATGAAAGGCGCCAGGAGGAAGGCGGAGGAGGAGGGTGCAGCGCAACCAGCCGGAGGCGGAAAGCGGAGGATGGCTCCGCGCGAGCCACGCGTTCCCGTGTTCACGCTTTCTTTCTAAGCAATGAGCGACGCAATCGGTGGAAACGCTTCGTCTGCCGCTGCTGCTGAACGAGCTGCCCGAGCAGAGGCTCGGCGCCGCCGCCGAGAGCACCTTGTCCTTCGAGATCAAATTCCTTGCCATAATATATAGCGAATTCAAAACACCTAAATAGCTGCGCTCGTAATTCGCATTGGGGAGTATCGAAATCGGGGGGGAAATTTACTGACTGAGTAATTGCGTACGAACACGGCAGCTGAGTGAATTCCTCCCCAGAGTCGGTCTACAAGGAAGGCTGTGCTTTTGCGCCCCCGTAGCGAGATTGCAATGTTAGAGTATCAATTTTCTCACTGACTGTGCACCATGCCAGAATGAACGACACTTTATATTCAACACCTTGAAGTAAAGAGCTTACCGATCCTGGAACATTCATGAGCTGATGCAGAGAGTTGGCCAGTGGCACTTCTAATATATACTGTAAAACCCACTTCAATCGCAAGATACGTGGATGTTCGCTCAATATATCCCGTACTTAGACAAAATAGAGCCGCGTAAAGAAACCTTTAGTTATTGTTTATAATATGCAAGTTAGTCTCAACAAAAAGAGTTCAACAAACAAGGCTTTCTTCAGTCTCTTGCAGCTGGCGTTGAGCGTACAGTGAAAAATAAACGAGTCATTCAGCAAATCGTTCTCTGTTAAAGTAATTATAACGAAGTGTTGCGACCAGAATTTTGTATATTACAAAACATGAAAAAGAAAGAGAAAAGAAAAAGCACACGTCGCCTTTCTTTTGGTTAGTGATATGGGTCCGCCCATTTGCACTTGCGCCCCTGTGAGGAGGGAACGTCAATAAATGCGTTCTCCCTCGCTCAAGCACTATAGCGAAAGCGGTAAACTTTGCATTTCTCTTTTTTTTTCGGTCAGTTTGAATTATGAGGAAGACGTACGGCCAGGAGTAATAAAAGCAGCCGCTTTCAGAAATAGTACGCGCATGCTATATAAGGTAGATATGCAGTTGCATGAATTCGATATACAAGCTATTTATTATTTTATTTTCCAGTTTTACAAAACTTTTTTTTTTCAGATAGTTGATTGTGCATTTTGATTTCTCGTGCCTAATGTGTGCCTAATAGAGTAACCCAGCTCAATAAATAGAATTGGGATAACTGCCATAGGTGACTTTTTTATTTCTGTTAAAAAAAATAACACCCTATATAACTTGGTTCTCATTAAACTTTTGCGCGCACAAAGACAGGATGTCGAATGAAGAAGGGACACACAACATGCGCATGTTGTGTGTCCCTTCTTCGTTCGATGTCCTGTCTTTGTGCGCGCAAAAGTTTAATAGGAACCATGTACAACCAACTCGACCACAACGTAACGCTTTTGAACTATATAATTTGATCCGACAGTTCTTTTTAATCGGGTTTCGCACTCTATGTGAAATTCAGATATGGTGAACTTGAAGGGGATAGCCAAGAAGTCTACAAGTGGAAACTACTGGGCTGGTCTAACGGTTGCCAGTAATTGTGATAAACTTCCCTTAACCTTATTTCCTTAAGGACACCACATATGGGGCCTTTAAGGTGCGGGTATACAACATATACAAAAAAGGCGTTGCCATACCTTTCATAGGATGTATAAAAAGGTTGCTACATCTTGAACAAACTGCGATATATACACGCCGGCTAAACACTGCTTTTCAATAAAAGGCTTTCTCTCTTTATGCTGCTGGGAAAAAAAAAAAAAAAAACAGCCGCCTCTCGTCTCGCCGACGGTCGATTTGGCTTGCTTGCGGGATCAGACCCCAGCGGAATGGTAATCCATTCCAAATTGGTAATCGTGGAATTAATGCGCCCCTGCTCTCCACATTGTCCAGTGAAAAGATAAAGAGAAAAGGGAAGCGAAACTTTAGCATGGGGTCACCTCTCACGCGCATGAGCCGACTATAGACGTGACACAAGAATGAGTTCTTTCTCCCCTCTTTATACCATGTACAACTTCTTCAGAATGTTCAACTGTATTTTTATGCCGATAACATTGCCGTTTTCGCCTAATCACGGGACATCAGTACCCACGTACCAAAATGCACAATCTTATTTCTGTGATCTTGAGTCCTGGCAGATTGACCAATCCATGTGCCCCCAAAGAGCTTGCATGCAAAAAGAGGCCTCAGTCAAAGTTCGTTGACTGTGCGGAAGGGATAGTTAATCTGCCTTTGAACTGTGGGCCCAGTTATGCTGGTCAGAGCAGACTATGTCTTAATGGCAAACTTCGGGAGCATCGCTACAGTGTGACAGAAATGAGAGGGGGGGTTTTGGATGCACACTGTGGAAATTGCATGCTTAATCAGCAAACGCCACAAAACGGTCACGTCTACACGGGCATATAGTGCTTGCTCAATTGACAGCAAAAGACGTAACTAGCTGACCTGTGACACCTGTGTGTCAAAACCGTCTGTCGCCCTTTCCAGTAAGGAGCTATCCTTCCTGCGTAGAGATAGGAACTTTCTGCGGGCAGCGCACATGTGATGGGTCACGGAATTTGCTATATATGTGGTCACTATCTTCAAAATAAAACGCTGTTGTAAGTCTGCGCTCGTGTGTCCTAGCCTCTTCTCTGTCCTCGTCTTGTGCGCAGAAAGCTGCATTCTACGATTCAACTCTCTCCCGTTCGCAAACCGTTTTCACCACTTCTCTAGATTCTTTTTTCACAGCACAATGGCAGCATTATCAATGGTCCGAGATTATTTTTTCCTGTTGCTGGTTTCAGAACTTCAAGTTAATGTGGCGTGTTTAATTTATCCTATAGCTAAAAGGTGACTCAGGTTGACTTGACTGTTTATGAAATGTTTCCAAACCAAACAATATCTCGACGTGCACGCGTTCTTACATATCACCGGCCTCAATTTTCTTGTCCCTCTGTTATATCAACGGATGCAGATCAATTTGTATAGAAGTCCCGAGTTGGCATCTTCTCTGGACAACTGGTATTTTGCTCTCCGTCTGCCTAATTACACCTCAGACTTTCTCACTGAATTCCTGGCAATCATGTTGGCCATCAGAAAGTGGGATCCTAAGCAATTTAAAGTAATAGTTATTGCAGATGCTCAAATCTGTCTTCACTCACTTAACCGCTACTAAGCGGTCCTTTCTGTTGCGTATATTTTCGGCACTTCCTGAACTTCCTAAATGAGTCCGCTCATTCGATCGAGCCTTCGTCACTCAATGGCCCGATTTCTGTGTTCTTTCTAAATGCCATCTTATAACAGGCAAGCGCATTTTATTCCTCAAGTGCACTGAATTGTGATCCCTGATTTCCTCGGATGATTTACGCCCCCTACAATCCTCGTGAAACACAAGCAAGTGCCTTTCACGTTAATATGAGATGTGATAGTGGTTGTGGTGTGTCGTAGCAACAGGTGAATTTAGCCTTGCGATCAAAGCCGGCAATTGCCCCGCCCGAGCATCTCCAACAATATCACTGCAGTATTACACCAGGTGCCCATCAAACAAGTCTATCTTAAGAATGCGCTAAGGAGACGTGAAGCGTCTTTACGCGCTATAACTGATCCGTATGGGAACACAAAGTGTTGCAGGCACGCATGCGTCCTTCTTTCGCAGGTTCTCCAGTAGAGCGTCCACCAAGCTTCTGCTGTTGAGTTTCACGTCTAAATGTTTACATTCACTGATCTGATCTCTAGGTCTATTACTAAGGCATGTTTTTTTTTTAATAAAGCGTGATGTCATTAACAATTTTTTCCCCATGGCCGCCGCTTATTTCTCTGCAGAATGTCCCTCGTATTTATCGACAAGACAACTCATTCGGTGCGCTTAGGTTGGGCTCCATCCACAGCTTCATTACAGCAGGTCTATGTGAGTTCATTGAAGCGCCCGGAAGGTTACGCTGCAAATGCGCCGATCGTGGTTCGTTTTTGAAAGTGTAGCTTTCTTACGAATTCTTCGAATCAGCGCGGAAAAACGGCGGCAACACAAAAGGGACGGACTCGGGACGAGCGCTGTAGCAGTAAGGTGGAAAGCTGGGCGAGTTGGAATTGATGCGTTCTTCGAATCTTGGGCGATTCAAAGAACGCATCAATTCCAACTTGCCCAGCTTTCCATCTTTCTTATGAAGTATGCCCAACCACGACTGCTGTCATCAGGTCACCCAGTTGTTTCTCGCTTGTATCCTTCTTTCTATTACAGTTACTATATGTCTCACAAATGACGTTTAGATTTTCAGTGTGACACACAAGCTTTTGGTACCATAGTGGAGAGGGGCGCAATAATTTTACTTTGACTGGGGCGGCCAAATGCCTTGAAGCGCCGCTGGAGACAGGGAAAATGCTAGGCTGCTATGGATGTATATAATACCTGACTGGTTCAAGCAGGCTAGGTGACTATCTTTCGCAGCCCCGTTTCGAAGACGATGCGAATAGTAATCATCATCATCACCAGTACATATTTGTACACACACTTACTACTCCACAAATCTGTACTTTTCCTCGAATGTCTCAGGTACATTACACATAGAGAGCGCCTCGAACAAGAAGCTCATTTACTTGATTCAGAGTGAATTTTTTCCGTTGCCAAAGTGTTAGGCCCATGGCGATCAAAAGTATTGTATCACAAAGCAATGAAAGCGCTTCGACGCTTCTTTGAGGATGCTGTCATTTGCGAGGAATATTGACTCCACCACGTCGTGTGTAATTGTGTCTCATTCGAACGCCTAAAAGAGGCTTGTGTATCCCAGGCATTGGCTGACTTTGTTTCAACGATAGCTTTTCTTGTCGATATATGTTCTTCTGTTTTAAGTATTACCTAATGCAATAATTTATCAATTTCTTTTATCGTGTATTATTAGCCAACTGAAAAGAGGTAGCCGTCACCAGCAAACGGCCTACGCCAACTTCTCTATTTATTTTCATCTAAAAAATCACAATAAGAAAGCCGGCAGAACCCCACCCTGGAAATCGATATTATGCGAAGCAGTGTGCGGGGAGCCTACCAAGTTAACGAAACGAGCATGAGAGCGCCAAGACGTAGGCAGCTGTTTCATGACCTACGTGATCAGTTACCGTGTTGTGCGCGCTCACACGGGAACGCGTTGCTGCAGCGGGTGGCTCGTCCCGACGTTCTACTTAAGGCTCACGTCTGCGATCGGTGCATACACATCTTTCATTCGCGTCACAATCGAGGTATATCGTTTCCTTTCTTGTGTCTACAAAAGTCAGTCTTTTGGTTGTATTTGTTGTCGTGTTATTTACTCGCATTCGTGTAAGTACGATTATTATTCGAATGCCATTGCCTTTTCTTTTGGTTTTTAATATACGTCTTTCTTTTCTTCGTTGTCTTCTTTTTTTCCTTTCAAGCTCAGTAGAAGAAAGCTTCACGTCAGAGAATTTACGCGGTAAAACACAAATAATTTACGTGTTTTTCCGCTGGTCAGACCGATGTACCTCTGTTTTAGCGATCCCCCGCCAAGAAAACGGAGCTGGGCAGGTCATGTAATGCGTAGCTTAGATAACCGGTATAGACCCTTAGGGTTACAGAATCGGTGCCAAGAGAAAGGAAGCGCAGTCGAGGACGGCAGAAGACTAGATGGGGCGATGAAATGAGGCAATTCGCAGGCGATAGTTTGAATCGGTTGGCGCAGGACAGTGTGGGGTAATTGGAGATCGCAGGGAGAGGCCTTCGTCGTTACAGTGGACATAAAAGATGATGATGATGACGACGACGACGACGACGACGACGACGACGACGATGATGATGATGATGGTAGGGGGTCAGGGCATGCATGCGCACTCCTTTATGAAAAAGTGGCCGCGCCAGCTGGAGTCCGTGCACAGTTCAGTGTTTTCTGAGGGGAGAAAAACAGCGCTAGAGAGGCAGGACAAGCTAAGAATACAAAGGACGCTACACTCTTCAATATTATACGCATTTTAGAAGTAAATAACTGAGGTTTGGGGGTATAAAGCGCTACATTTGGCCGCAAATAGGTGTCATAGTCACCGGCAAATCTTGAATTTTTTGCGTTCGAGTGGCCTATTAGACAGACTCTAGTTCTCACGGACGTTCCCAACCTCCTCTATTTATTTTTCTTGTCTTTGCTTTTTCTCCGATATTCTTTCCGCCTTTCATTTTCCCTTAACCTTACCCCAGTGCAGGGTAACAAACCAGGACCTTCTCCATTTAACTCCCTGCTTTTCCCACCCCGTTTTCTATCTCTCTCTCAGTGTGTGTATCCCGACATTCAATTGCCACCTAAAATCCTACGAATAGAGCACCCGATTTCCTAATCAATATATGAAGAAAAGCGTACAGAACGCTTCGTGTTTGTTGCTATATAGATGCGATGGCTTCTGGTACACCTCAGATGGGGTCATGGAGTCCGTCCGGCTTATCTTTTTTGTCGCTTTCTTCACATTGCACCGACACATATCGCTTATCGACGCCTTCCTCTTCGACATTGATCATTCAGGTCAAGAGAGTGCTTTAACCATGCAGTGGCGGAACCACCAGTGGTTGTCAGCGAAACTGAGCACAAAGTGCCTCCAATGCGACCGTGTGGCTGTCTTTGCATTATTCTATTTTGCCGCGTTATAATGACACTTCATCCGTCAATTTCTGTGCGCACACGGCGTGATAGATAGCCGGTCGCGCCGCGAAGAGTTAGGCGTGACAGCGGCTACCTCACGTACAAGATCATAAAGAAAGAGGCGTCCGTCTGGTGAAGTCGGGAGGGCCATGGCCGGGAGGCGAGAACTAATGCGAATTAGGAGTCGCCCCTTTCGCACCAGCTCCAGTGACGTATCCAGAGCCACTAAAGCTATACTACACCTGCTGTTTTTCTTTTTTCCTGACTCCCGTAGACGTGTACTCGATTGCACTTTTCCCTTCATTTTCTTTTCTTTTTCATTTCACAATGATCATCCCTATCAGAAGTAGTAAGCCCTGCTGTAGTAGCAGTGCCGGCCTTTTTATTTTTTCACCGGTTTGGATTGGATTGGGCAAACTTTAATAAAGGTCCTGCAGGACACACGTCAGCGCGCAGTGGGCGTCTCCCGCGCAGAGACCGACAGGGAGTACCTGGCGGCCGCTGCGCGAGCCTGCTTGACGCCACATTGCTGGTCTTGTAGTAGCGGGCTTCGTAGGGTCTTCTCCCACATGTCCGAGGTAGGGTCGGACGGAGCGTTTCTACACTCTCAGAGCACGTGTGCGAGTGTCGCCGTGACTCCTCACGAGGGGCATGCATTGTCGGAGTAGACCGGTTTATCTTTTCTTATTTGGCTTCACCACTACTTGACCGCATCCTTCGACGGCTTTCGGAACGAATACTTTCTCAGCGTCTTTTTCAGTCTGGAGGCGGTGATGCCATAAAGAAAATAAAGTGCTAAAGTGCGATAAAGACCTTCGAGTGGAGCATCGTTTGAGAATACGGAGGTTAGCTCAAAGAATTCGAGTTAATGTTCGCGCAGAATGGGTTTACATATGTGCACAGTCTATGTGGCTGGTCGGTCTAACCCTCCGCGGCGCGGTCGGCCATCCACGGGTTATCACACCACATGAGTACATAACTTTTCGTATGAAGTGCCGTTATAACGTCGCAAAACATAATCGTGAGCTGATAGCCACAGGGTCCTATTAGAGGCGCTTTGAGCTAAAACGTAACGGCCGGCGGCGATTAATATCCAGAAGACAACGATAATGATGAATAGCCGGGCAAGGGAACAAGAGTTCAGGATCGCCAGTCAGCCTCTAGAGTCTGTGAAGAAGTACGTTTACCTAGGTCAATTACTCACAGGCGACCCTGATCATGAGAAGAAAATTTACAGAAGAATAAGAATGGGTTGGAGCGCATTCGGCAGACATTGTCAGATCCTGATTATAAGCTTACCAATATCATTAAAAAGAAAGGTGCGCAATGAATGCATTCTACCGGCGCTGACATATGGCCGGGGCAGAAACTTGGAGAAAAGAAGCTCGAGAACAAGTTAAGGACCGCGCAGAGAGCGATGGAACGAAGAATGTTAGGGGTTACGTTAAGAGACAGGAAGAGAGCGGTGTTGATCAGAGAGCAAACAGGGATAGCCGATATTCTAATTGACATTAAGAGAAAGAAATGGAGCTGGGCGGGCCATTTAATGCGTAGGTTAGATAACCGGTGCACCATTAGGGTTACAGAATGGGTGCCAAGAGAAGGCAAGCGCGATCGAGGACGGCAGAAGACTAGGTGGGGTGATGAAATTACGAACTTCGCAGGCGCTAGTTGGAATCGGTTGGCGCAGGACAGGGGTAATTGGGGATCGCAGGGAGAGGCCTTAAGAGAGGACATAAAATAGGCTGATGACGATGATGATGATGATGGCGGCATAGCATTTAATATACACTCGGCAAAACTCTCACCCAAAGGCGAGACAAAGTCGGCAGCAGCTAGCGGGAGCACGCGCACTCGATCATCTGACTTACGCTTACTCCGCACGGTCTTCCACAGTACGCCCAGGCCCCGCACACTCTCAAGTTCAACAAATGGCCACAGAGGGCGAAAAATCAATCGAGGCGCGTTTCAGCATAAGCGCGCAAGTGGAGCTACTGTAATTTGGTCGAATAGTTTAATTTGTGCTTTCTCTGCTAGGGGCGCTGAACATGCTGAATTTTTTAATTTACACAAACCATTGACATGAACAATCGAGGTGTCTAAGGATGCTTTTTTACCTCAGGCAAATAGGCAGTTGATTTTCTTTTAATTTGATTGTTGAAGCTGCTTTTTAGTCATAGCGTCAAGGTTTTTGTGCTCGATTAACCACCGACAGCCGACAGCCTATTGGTATCGATGTGTTTCCTGGCCGTTGGCGTTCGAATACTACGGCGGTAAAACATTTTCGAAAGCATGCTGGTTTCGTCTGCGAGTCATTACATAGACTTGCTGTAAGAAGGTCTACTCTTGGCAAAGAATAGTGCCTCATTTTGTTTAGGCGTTGACTATCATAATGAATGCGGCGGAGGTTGAGGGAGTACGCTTGAAGGTACGTTTTTATGCCGTTGATCTCCATAACACCGTAAGTACGCAAACCGGTGTCGCAGAACACCCGATGCATCATTGTGTGTTCTCCGTCATCGCTTGTTTGCTGTATGCCTACTAATTCTTCATTTCTTCAAGTGTTGTATCCTCCTTTTGTCCTTGTTCTCTTGTGCTTCACTTACAGTATGTCGTTCCGTCAGCTGTAATGCGCATTTGCAAAACCAATACGTTTGATAAGACGCAGTGGTTATCATAATTTCACTACACGTGTATTAAGCTGGCACATGTGGTTCAGATACAGATACCTGTATGCGAACTTGCACGACGTTGATGCGGAGATTAGGATAATTATGACACCCGTAAGGAAGAGGCAGCTGACGGCCGTATAAGCTGTTGCGTTCTTTCCGCCAAACTACCCGGCCTGGTAGTGCTGTAAAGATGCTGTATAAAAGTGACACGCGGTGACAGGGAAATTAATATACTTAGCAGCCGACCGTACGTTTTGTAGCTTAGGTCTTCTTTCTTGTGCGTTTGTGCTACCCTTATTAATGAGCCATCTCTTGACTATGTTCTTGACTATGTAACCGCGTTTGTGTGGATGCGTAGACGTGTGCTTTTTGTTGTACTTGTAAAATGCAAATAAAATATTTTCAGGCTTACTCAATCTTTGGTGTCGTGTGTGTTTATTCCAGTCGAGGCCATCGTGCCACCTGGAAACCGCATTCTGTCAGTAGCCCTACACGAAATGCAACAGCTGGAGAGCGGCGGCACAACTCGCCGTAACGGCGGCGTAATAAACGAAAAACCGCTCGGAATGCCCTTAAAAGTCAGTTCAGAGTGTGCCTTAACTCGATATGACTCAGCGCTACATGTATTCTGCTGCACCTCGATCGTGCTCCCGCCAGTTTGGTTGCTGTGTGGCAAGCGTAGCGCCTACATAAATATGTAGGCGCTACGTTTGCTACACAGCAACTAAACTGGCGGGAGCACGATCGAGGCGCAGCAGCCAGAAACCCAGTAAAGCCACAGAACACCTGGTAAAGCGTGTGCAAACCTGGTGAAGCGTGTGCAAAACCCCGTTTCCGTTTCCTGTTGTACAGCGCCACCCGTGGTCACATACTTTAGTTCACGACGCCACCGCTACGCTTATTTCCGTAGCACTGTGGAAGGTACAGTTTCCCTTCTCTAAGTTTGTATAGGTGTTCTGTGGTACGCCTTCCGCACGCGTGCGGACATGCCCAAACTGCATATGTCGCGTACAGGTGCACAACTTTCGGTTTACATTGCCTTTTACGAACCCAGTATCAACCGGAACTTATGCACTGTGCGCCACGTGTGTAGTTTTGCGCACGTCCGCACGAGTGCGGGAGGCGTACGGTGGAAGACCGTGCGGATTGAGCGTAAACCGATGCCAAGGCCTCGTGCGTAATAGTGCATACCAGCACGACGGCGCTCTTGTCGAGCGTTGCGTCGAATGTTGCTTTCTGGTGGAGTATTTGAGCCTATATTTCCATGATACTCGTCCATATGTCCAGCTCGTCGGTTAATTATAAGCTTGTCCTTAGTACCATGAAAAATTACCGATTAGCCCAATCCAACACGCAGAAATACTGTGTGTGTCCGAGAAAGGGAGTGTTAGCCCTGAGCACACGCACACAGACAGCTTCGCGTACGTACATCGTTTTCATGTTTGTCGCTGGGACCATGGACGGGAGACAGGAGCTTCGGCGCTTTTAAGCGCCCGAAATGTTCTTGGCGTACGAGCGAATAGTTTGAAGCTTATTTGGCATTGTTCCGGATCAGTCCCACGACAGATATCCGTCCTGGAGGTGATCCGTGACTGCCTAAGTAGACCCGACGTATGCAGGCTGACAACCATGATGAAAAAGTTGGGTCAGATGCAGGCTCGATGTGCACAGCTGACTGGGCAGAACTTCACGCAAAACAGACTTTTCAATGTGGCACAAGATCGATTAGCGTCACATCGAAAGGTCTGACCCTCCGACCAGCTTGCTGAAAAAAGTTTGACGCACTTAAGTCTCCTTACGTGCATTGAATGCGAAAGGAGTACGACTCTTCCGCGCGATACTTTTTCACTTGGTCAGGTGCTCGAATTGGGCGAAGTCAGTTTTGAGAGTGGGCCAAGTCACTTTTGGGAATGGGCCAGCTCGGTTTTGAACGTGGGTCAACTCAATTTTCGAATTGGGCAAAGTCAATTTTGGGGATAGGCAACCCAAATTTTGGGGGTGAGCCAAGTCAATTTTGGGAGTGGGCCAGGTCGCTTCTCAACATGGGTCAACTCAAATTTCGAATTGGGCAAGGTCAATTTTTTGGGTATGGGCTACCCAAATTTTGGTGTGGGCCAAGTACATTTTAGGAGCGGGCAAGTCGGTTTTGAAGCTGGGTCAACTCAATTTGCGAATTTGGCAAAGTCAATCTTTTGGTGCACATGTGGGCTACGGCGTCCGTCCGACGCTGTGGCTGTTCACCGTGGGATTTCGCAGTGCGAGTCGCAGCAGGTCCAGCGCCGGGAACGGGACGTCATCACTTGATCAAGTGGGTTTCGGTACCATCGGGTGTTAACGCCGGACGCACGCCGGATTACCTTCTTCAAGGGGAATATAATGTTTTGGCATTAATAAACGTATGGTCATAAATACGTCACTCAATTTTTCATTGCCAGTGAGGAACAAAACAAACTTCATGCTTCTAACGCAAGAACTATGAACGGCAGCGTCACAAAAGCCTTCGTGAACGACGCTGCGTGCAACATGCGGCCATGATTGCATGCTAAAATGAAGCTCGTAAAACGGTAGCGTTTATTATTATTGAACGACATGACACTCATAGGTTTCGCTGCGGTTCCTGCCACAGTACCTGTCGAATGTTGACGCAAGTTTCACAAAAGCAGGCGATTTTTCTGTAAAATATACTATTCTGTAATTAGTATTTTATTTTCATTAATGTCACTTTCCGTCCGTTGAAACAATGACAAAATAATTGCAGCGCGAAAACGCGCCAAGCAGCGAAGCGGAAAATGTCGCGGAAGTTGCGGTTGTCTCAGAGGTTATGTGGGTTGTGTAAGTTGTCTGTACCCTATGCATATGCAGTTGCCCCACACGTTGCCTCTGGTGTAAAACGGGCGCAACCAACTACTAACCTCGCATATTTTTGCTTGTGCTTGTTTTCGCCGACTTGATCAGCGTGAGGTATCTTGTCTACCTTTTCCTAGCGTCATCATTTTGAAAAGGAGCACGCTCGTATAGAACGCTCTAACCAAGCTACTGCATAGTGCTCAAGCATTGTGTCCACTACCCTGTTGCCGTCTGTTCTGAACTTGTCCATTTTTGTGTGTGTGTCAGGTAAATTTGAAGCAACTTTGGGCCCCAGAACAAGTTTCGTAGTTGTCATCTGGCGACGCGGAACTGAGTTCCATATTTCATAACTGATTGTCAGCGCAGCGACGTTTATTTGAAACACTTGTGGATGCTCCTCAAACACATGCATGTTACATGCGTGTATATGCGATTGTGGACGTTAATAGCTTCTCGGTTTGCTGTTTCAGGGATGACAATTTCAACAGCTCAAGGTGAACGAGTTCCACGCACTGTGTACATAATATTTATCTACCTTGTCATTGATCTCTTGGGATTTACCGTGATCCTGCCACTCTTGCCATCTATATTAGATTACTACAGCCACCATGACAAGGTAAGTGTCATCTGGTCGGCGTATACTGTACATTGTGCGTGCGTGCGTGTATTAAACGTAAACGGAGAATTTGTACATTGACCGCAGTTATACCTCTGTTACAGTATTGTTTCAGATTACCGCATATATTTACTCTAATGTTTTCTTTAATTGCTTTTGTGCATAAAAAAGAACAAGCGAAGTATGAATTTTTGACGCGATGCTGAACGATTTCTTCTCCCACTCTCTTTTGTTTCTCTTTGCACAATCTTTCCTAATGGAAATAATAGAGCTTGGCTTTTAAAGTTAGCTTCAGTGCTTCTTTTCCAAGCATGTAGTTCATTGGTAAGTTACTTCTGATGTTTATTCATTAACTTATATTAAGACGATCCTCAGCTACCCTCTCATTGTGGGTGATTATTTGTTTATTTACTTAACACACTACAAAAGAAAGGGAAGGAAGTGACAAGCCAACACCTTGTCTATGTTAACATTCTTTGTGAGGTGTGTTGTGGCATTAGCCGCAGTGCTGTACTTATTATTGTGCTTGTCTTTAACAGGATGGCTTGTATCCATGGCTAGAAGGGTGCATCAAGCATCTTCAGAGTTTCATAGGAGCACCAAGCAGTCTCAACAAAGTATTTTTTGGAGGTAGTGTACAAATGTCTAAAATTAATCTGCAACATGCTTTCTGCTTGCTTTCATTGAAGGGCTCTTGTGGAATTGTCTTTATGAAGCAAATTGTGGGCACTTTGCCCCATCCTCATAATGTATATTAGCATGAAAAAAAACTTGGAGGACGCTTAAGCTTCGCCTCTAAGAGTGGAATGTGGTAGCGTTATCGGGCCTTGTTGACGCCGACACTGACAATGGATATCCTGCGACACGAGGCCCGATAGAAAACAATGGTGGCTGATCCCGGCAGCAGTACAGAGCAGGGCAATGGCTCATATCCCCGTAAGGCAGAGTCTACAAGCAGTGACTCATCAGTGGCTCATGTCCCCGCAGAAAAGGATAAAGGGATTTGTGTTTGAGTTCCCACGTAACAAAAATTATGTTTTCTCATATATTCAAGTCACAGTCCAACGCTATCGTGTCGGTAGGTTGGGTGTAAGTCGGACTTTACAAATTTTCTGACGCATTTTACTTTGAACAATTCAATTATTCCAGTAACGCCTATGTGCCATACGGAGGGCCTGTGTTGGGTTGGTTCGGGATGATTTTTTCCAACGGGCAATGCCCTCGATGGCGGACGCCAACACCATGTTTTCTGCGACACAGGTGCTTAATGCTATCGTGTTATACATTATGTGAATTGTCCTTTTGCTTTGTATTCCAGCACAAAAGAAAAAAATATGCAGGTAGTTTTTTCCTCTGTCTTGCGTCATATACGTTGTATTTGTCACCTATATTAAAGAAATTAAGAAAACTTCCCAATGAGTTGCTGGGAAATATAAGTATTAGGTTATTATTATTGTTGTTGTTGTTTTTGTTGCCATCGCCGTCATCCATGCCCATTTATAGTTTATCTGCTACATGTTACACTCATTGAAGAGCAAAATAAGCTGTTTCATCATATCCTGTAGGTGAAATTATTTTTGCATGTTTTTGTCACAAGTTACATGAAACAATAAGTACAGAAGCCATAGAAGAGGGATTTGCAGCTTCCCAAAGGCCAAGTAAATCTCAGACATTTGCTTAAGCTTTCTTGTTGTAGGCTGAATCCTGAAAAAAAAACTTGTCCTTTTTAAGTGAATCCTCCATAAATTAAAGCATTTGTGCATACTTTCTTTTGTTATGTGTGCACAGGCTTTATTTTATAGTTCTCTTTTAAATGTTCAGTTTAAAACATTTGCTAAACTTCTATTCTTGACTGCAGGTTGCATCGGGGCTTTGTACTCATTTCTTCAGTTTCTAGCTGCACCTTTAATTGGCTCATTGTCGGATGTCTATGGACGAAAATGGATGCTCACACTAACAACGGTATGTACCATGGCATAACCTTGAATATTTAACATCCATCCTCCAAAAATGTCTTAGTCAGCGTTTTCTTTTTCAGTAACCTTTTAAAACTGTCATATGTATAGTAGCAAAGGTGCATTGGAAACGGTTAAGTAGATTTAGTGTTGAGAATATATGTTCAAGTTGAGCACTTGCTATACTCTCGGACAACTTTCTGTGGCTATTAAGGGAAAGGTACAGGTACTTGGCTACTTCACATGTGTTACCTAGCCAAGTAGTCCGGCAGCGTTTGACTGTGCTTTTGGTGGCTTGGAACAGGCACTGAATCGACACAGCTTCCACGTGCAATGGTTTCAAGTTTGCCCAGACACGAAAGGGAAAAACTGCAAAATAAGTAAACCTTTACACACAGTGGTGTGTTCTGTCTTATTTAACTGTTGCTAATAAGATATTTATGTTTTCTCTTTGCCGGCCTAAATTAATGTGGATTAAAATGCGGGAATCTTTTCGGAGGCGCTCTCACCTGTGCATGCTTTGTCTCTGTAGGTTTCCCTTCATAGCCACAGAAATTTGTCCGTGAGTATAGTGCTTGTGTCATCAGGTGCTTTATTGTAGTTGTCCACAGGATCATTAAAGGGATACTGAACAAAAATCTGAAGAAATGAGGGAAGCATCGAAATATAAGTCGGAAGACGCTACTGTTCTGATAGGCAGTGCTTATTTCACATATTTGTCGGCGGATGGCCGTATTTTTAGAGGATTGGGAGTGGCTGTATGCCAGTACGCATGGTCTAGGCGCCGACCGCCGAGACGTCATGTGTGCCGGCTTGCAGCAGCAGCAGCAGGTGTTGTAACAAAGTGTTAAAGTTGTTTCGAAATTGTTCGCGCTTAAGTTTCTGAACACTTTACAGAAACAGGGTGGCAATTTGCATGTTGTGTCAACAATATTCACACGGCGGTACTGGCAGCCGACCATTGCGCTGTAGCGAGCGTACGCATAGAACACCTGTGGAGTTCGTTTGTCGTCTGCTCCAGTCCTTGTACTTGCACCAGCGCTGTGGTGCGTTCACTGCGGACACTATGTAAAGCTCTCCCATAGCGTTATGCTGAAGTTTCATGACCAGATGGCCATGTTCCCTCAGGGGCTGCAGAGTCAAGCGCCATTTCTTTCTTTGGATCACTATCTATCTGACCAGATGGAAAGTATTAAAGGACCCTGCTACTATGATGCCATAGCACCCTTTCGCTGACATGCTGCAGCTCTGCAGCAAAGCAGGGCTCATCTGATAGTCACCGTCCTTGAAGTGTTCGGAGCACAGAAAGTCATGCTTTGACAGTTCCCACGTTGGCTACGATGGGTGCGCAGTGTGAATCCATATCCTTCGATGCTTCAGCTCTGCCGGAAAGGTATGGCACGTCCTGTCTCACCCGGTGATATTTTTCTCGGACCCTTGCACGCAGCAGTGTAGAGGCATTCCACTGCGTTGTGTCAGGTGCTTCACTGATCACATTACAAAGCAGCACATAGCACACAACACAAACAGCGATATTGAAGACTTGGGCACAAGCTCCATAAACAAGTATGTGACCACGAGCAACTGCGCAGTTGAGACATTGTTTGCTGGCGTCCGGCGCCGTCCATGCGGGCAACGGCTGGCATGCCGGTATCCGGCACAGACAACATCACAGAAATGTGACTTTCTCTAATTCACGGCGTGGCTGCTAGATGCAGTGTTTTGTGAAAAATGCATTAAATTCATTATTTTCTGCTAGTTTCTGCCTTAAAACGCGGTTGTGTCAACCACTTTCAGCATCCAAGCTTTCATTTGGGCTAAAAATCTTGGCAGCAAAAGATTTGTTCAGTATCCCTTTAGGTAAAACCTGCGGTCATGTTTAGATGGTGATTGCGACATCTAAAATACTATTTCATGGTAGTAAGCTGGAGCCACACTGTTGTCAACTAAAACGACTTGAAATTCTAATTCTGTTGGTTGTACTTAGTATTGTCACAGTGTTACATTTCAAAGGCAGTTTGTTTGTTTTTAAACAAAGGTTGGTCTGTTCTGGCTAGTGCCCTAACCAAACTGAACAGACTAGATTTAGAATGTAAAAAAATTTTGCAAGGGCAATTGCTGTTCACTAGCTCTAAAAAATTATAAAAGTGCATGTGATCACTGCCTAATACATCTAGACTGATGACTACTCTTGCATCATGAAACCATGTAAAAGAGTTGAGTACAGATAGAACAACAGTGCTTTGTGCTGCTAACAGTTGCCATTAGAATAAAATATCTCTTTTGACCTAACAAGTTCAGAAGAGTGGCAAAGGTTTTTCTGGGCAGCAGTACGCTAGAAAATGTGTTCACTTTGGCTAATTGCTTATAGCATTTTTCCTTTATATTTGGGTGGCATGAAATTCTGGAAAGCATACTCTGCTTGCTTTCTTGCACCATTTGCTGCATCCTACCCAGCATGATACAGTTAGTGCAAAGGTCTGCGTCTTAGAAAGCTTCTTGCTTAAACCACAAGTGGTTGATAACGATGCCAGCACTGCTATGCCATTGCTACATTGCAGTAAGAATTATATGTATGTAAGTACTATGATCAATTCACGTGTATACTCCTTTTTTTCTTCTTTGTCTTTTTTCAGTGTGGAGTAGCACTTTCTTATGCCGTGTGGGCTGTGTCCAACAGCTTCGCACTGTTTGTACTCTCACGCATCATTGGTGGCATCAGCAAGGGTAACATAAGCCTAAGCACAGCTGTTATTACAGATGTCTGCAATTCCAAGCTTCGAGGCAAAGGAATGGTAAGCAGTACCTCCATTTTGTGCAGTGTTCAATAACATAAGGTGATGAAACTTGCCAGAGGAAGCAGTGGCAGAGATCGGCACAGTAACAATACTGTATTTTCTTGAATTCAAGCTAGGAGCTCCATCTGCTTCTCTAGAAGGAGTAGCTGGGGAAAAAATAATTACACAAATGTACACACTGTTGTATTCAAACTTAGGCTGCCAACTCTTTAACTGATGTCATGGGGAGTGTCGGAAGGTTCTGCATCACCAGCGGCCGCAGCTTTGTTGAAAGTTTGTTGATATGAGAGCAGCAGGAATAGCATTTTTTTAATGAACAGTCAACACTTAAATCATAAAACTACCGTATAGACTCATGTAAGGGACGTACTTTTTTTTTTCACAATTCTTTTTCACAATTCCACAATTTTTTCACTGTAAATGGCTGTCGCCATCTAGTAGTGGCACATGGAAGTACACAGCGCGTGAATATTCACCGATGCATGCGCGCGGCATCGGGGCACTGAACACAATTGCTTCTCTGCTCGAAATTTTTTCCCCAGATTTTGGGCTGCGAGTTGGGGACGCTGCCCTTACATGGGTGCGGCCCTTACACGAGTCTATGCAGTATATTAAGCATGTTTCGGCAAATCTTAGTATTTTTTTTTACTTTAAATACAGTATGTATGGTAGGCAGGTTTGTAATATGTTAAAGATGTCTTTCAAAATTATATATATATACTACACCCTAAAGACTTACATGCACGCCCATGGTGGTGGTGCTTTCATCCCATCCCTGACATAGCCAAACAATTTGAATCTGAATATGCTTGTTGATGTCGCATGTTATCCAACATAACTGTTATTGGGACATGAAAGATAATTTGCACAACTACATAATGGAAACCTCCTCGTAAAAGAAATTTTGGCAAAAAGTATGACCGCTTAATTGAGGTTCAAATGTATCGAAAGGCATGCATCATATGCACATTGTCGTGTAACGGTCTGAATTTTTACCACAGTGAGTGGGGTGGTCTGATTCTAGTTCTGGATTTCTTGTAGTTCCGTGAGCATGCACTTACCTTCGCCACATTTGTTCACAGGCACTCATTGGTGTTGCCTTTTCTATTGGATTTATTGTGGGACCCCTCATTGGTGCCCAATTTGCTGTGGCAAGTAAAGGCTCTACTGAGTTCTACGTTGGCCCTGCAATCTTTGCCCTTCTGCTTGCCCTCCTGGACATATTGTTCTTGAGCTTTATGTTTACAGAGTCATTGCCTCGGGAGAAACGTGTGAGTATGCTTGCTAGCATGGAGATTTCTTTAATGTTCACAATAGCTTCTTTCGATAGTGCTTTCCTTACAGTTACATAAACAGTGCAGCATCCACATCTAAAGTATACTTCACTTGTGAATATGTGAATATTAGATGTGGAAACTAGTTAAGCTGTATTTGTAAACTACATTTGAGATGTAGATGCAGAACAGGTACAGACATAGGAGGCATTGCTACTTATAATCCCCTCTGCAGCCACTTTCCAGCACTTCTTGACTAGATGGTTGAAAAGACTGTCATTAGCATTAGTGTGAGTGGTGGTTTGCCCCTAAACCATCCCCAAACAGTAATGTGTTGTTAAGCTGCATGCTCCTGCAATATGAAGAATGTCAGCCCTTTAAGGAGTGGAGGCATGGTAAGCCAAAAAGATGCATAGAAGACGGAGGAAATGCTTTGAAATTTTTAGCCTCACAGTGACGTATGAGCATTGTGGTTTCAATGTGAAATTGAGTAAAGGGAAGTTTGGGATCTTGTTTCTCTGCAAGTAATAATTACCTTCTTCTGCTAGTTGAATGAAAATAGCGTGTTGAAAAAATACCCGATCAATCTAAAGTGGGTTAGTAGTAGCATTACTATTTAATGCACCTTTAAGGCCTCCCTAGACAGCATCTGTGTTGTTACTACAGTAAAACCTTGTTAATTCGACCCTAGTTAATTAGGAAAATCAGATACTTCGAACTCATTCTCTAGCCCCGGCAGGTGTATACATGATTCAGTGGAATCAAACTCTTGTTAATTCAGACGTATTTGGCTGCACACAAGTTAATTTGGACAACAAGCCACGAAAGAGCAACAGCAGCTTCCAACCAAAATGAAGCAGCGGGGTCCACATCACCGTAGCCATCAGCAAAAGTCGTACATGAACAGCAGTAACGCTGGAACGCTTTGTGCCCTATTTGTGCCTTTACAGCCTTTATTCTAGCATTTACTGCTTTGCATATCATAACACTGGTTTGGCCACCTGCCTTCATAACTGCATAGTCGCCATCCTTGATTGCTTCGATGGTGACAACAGTTTTATAGTGTACTATGATGGTTTTCATCTACAGTAGTTGTGGCAAACAGCAGTTTCATTTTGACTCGGTGTGCGTGTCAGCTGCGTGGCTTCAGAACTGCGTGATCATCGTCCATGATCGCATAAATAGTGACCACAATTTTGTCTGCAGCAGTTGCGGCAAAACAATAGTTTTGTTTTGGCTTAGTGCAATGGTTGCATGCAATGTCACAAACACGGTGGAAGCCGTTGAGGATTAAGAGCACTGGCTGCATCGCAATAGACGGATGATATGTTTCAACCAGCTCACTGGCGAAGAAATAATCAGGATGTGCATACAGTAGTAAGAAGCGTGTACCGGATGAAGACGCATGCCACAGCTGAGCTACAAAGGAAGTTGCGAGGCCTTCGTCGCTGCGAGTGCTAATCAGTCATGAAGTGACAAGAATTGCAGATTTTGCACTTTTTATGTGCAAAAGAGAAATGCGATTTGCTGATTCGTTCAGTAAATAAAAGTATGTTAACATAGTAAGCATTTGTTTATTGTTTTCTTGATACCCTCAATAATGCGACATTCGTTTAATCCAAACATTGTCGTATGTACAGGCAAACCTTTGTTTTAATTTGTATTATTTCAGGCACATTCGGTTGCTTCTAGTCTCTCCGGAGCACTTTCCTATGTCAACCCAGCATCGTTGTTCACATTTCAGCCAGTTCAAAAGCTTCCTCTGAAAGGTAAGGGCAGTTCTAGAACTTGAATAACATCACACATGCCGTTGTGCTACCTTTTCATAGCTTTAACCCCTTAAAGGACTATTTTGTGTGTGTGTGTGTGTGTGTGTGTGTGTGTGTGTGTGTGTGTGTGTGTGTGTGTGTGTGTGTGTGTGTGTGCGCGTGCGTGCGTGCGTGCGTGCTAACCAATAAAAATCGGACCCCTCAGATTCCTTCTTGTTCATTTATATATGTACATATATGTTTGTTTTCTAGGGAAAAAAAATTACCATAATGGTTAATTTGTTGCAGTAATATGCCTTAATAGCTTGGTTCAAACACACAAATATGTTTGCGAATATTGTCGAAAGTTTAACTCAGTGAAAGTGATGATGGTGGCTTGTCTGCTGCTATATATGTCCATTAAGCATATTATGAAAACTGATGAGTATGATGCAAAATTTGATAAGTATTTGTTCAGAATTGACGTTAATGGTTTGTAGGCAGTTTCCTTTGCAGTAACTGTGGAAAGCCGAACTTTCAATACTCTCCTGCATTCTGAAGCTCTGGGCAAATCTTTCCCATAATTGGATGCCTTGAAAATTAGTTTTTTCTGGAATGATTTTGAATGCAAGTTTAATTTTTCAAGGACTTTCTTTTTGTTTTAATTAGCCTTTAAGGGACTGATAACCAATTTTCATGGTACCCATTTTTTTAGTGAAATGGAAAGCTTGCCGGTCAGAGTGTTTAATCATGAAGTACTAACTCGGAAAACACCGTGGAAAATTTTTTATCAAAATTTTTTTATCTGCAGTGTAGTCATTCACCAGAAGCATGCTGAAAACAGTGATAGGTGAACACTATAGCGATTATACACCGGCATTAGTGGGAGGCAGACAAGTGTGGCCGTGCTGTAACAAAGTATAATTTTGTTTATCAAGTCGATGTTCCTGCGATTCATGTTTTCCGAACTATTCAATGATTTCTGCGATAATAGCTACCTGTTTTCGGGGTTTCCTGTCCAACTGCTTTGGTACTTAATCAGCCAGAACGAAACCAATGAGATCGAAAACGATAGGACACCTTTACACGTGATACAGAGTTCAACGTGTTGCTGTAGCCACGCGTGCGTTTTTGATTTCTGAAACATAGAATAATGCACAAGTGTCTAATAATATACCAACTGCAATTTTAAGCAATAATTATGCTGTACTTAATAACAGTTGAGTTACGTGGTGTAATTTCATAGAATACATCCCCACTATGGTGTGCCCCATAATCAGATTGTGGTTCTGGCATGTAAAACACAAGAATTATAATCTTGTTTTTTACCATACTCAACCTCTCAATTTGCTACAAACATTCATAAAGTGTAGAACAGAGATTAAGGCACATCCCTCACATATTCTGGCCAGTAAATATCTGTGGGCACTTCGCATCAGCTCAACCTCAAAAGTTGGTGCATAGCTCCTAGACTTCTATAAGAAATTTAGTGTTCACCGTAACTCCTGATATCTTTAGTTAATTAGGCACTGCTTTACCAAATAAGTTTATTTATTTGTTTGTTTGTTTGTTTGTTTGTTTGTTTGTCTGTTTGTTTCTTTGTTTGTTAGAGGCACATCACAGGCTCTGGTCAGAGCCTGTGGTGTACAGTTTATGACATTAATAACAGCTTCACACTTAACTACTTGAATAACTTAAGACACTTAAATAACTTGCGTGAAAGTATCCCCTTTAATTTGTAGGTTGTGTGTATTTGAAATTTGTTCTGTATCATATGAAAATTTGATGTAAAATCTCATGAATAAGGCCAGTTTATTGAATATTGCAGATCATCAGGTTCTCCGTCAGTGTGGCCTGGCTTATTTTTCATACCTGCTGTTCTATTCTGGCCTGGAGTATTCGTTGTCCTTCCTAACTCACAGCAGGTTTCAGTACACACGGTAAGTAATAAGTCAGCAAGTGAAGCAAACTCGTGTTAGTTTTACTTAGTCTAATGCATTTACTACATTGTTCGGTAGACTTATTTGCCTATGCATTAGGTTTTGAGCATTAAGGAGAGTGCCTTTTCATACGTATATATTTTGAATAAGTAATTCTAGTATGTCTAGCATGTGCCTTCAGAGTTGTGTGCCTGTATCTACATAAAACAAAAAAGCAGCAACTGGAATTGGAAACATAAGGGGCTTTCCTGTGTAGCCCATGTAGCCCACCCACATAATTGGCCTTTTCCCCGGCTACCAAGTTGGCTAAGCGTTCAGTATTATTCCTTTGCATGCCATTGTGCAACGCCCACAAGGATTCATGAACTTCATAAGGCCCATCATGAATTTCAGACTCTTGGAACATTAAGGTAGCAACTGTTCCAAAAAAGTGTAGCCCACCATAGCTGCAGTTGTTGGTAGTGACCTGCTTTCTGGGTATTGGTGCCTCTACAGCATACCTGCCAACCCTCCTGAATTTGTCGGAAAGTCCACGAACTTGGGACAGTTTTACAATTTTATGAACGTTGCATTGAATTTAACAAAAAATTAATTCTGTTCACGAGAAAGTTTCACACATGGGTCTGAACTTTCCATCTGAAGTCTTGATGGTGAAAGAACGAAAGAGGGGTACTTGCTTCAGGCAGTTCAGGCAAACGAGTTCCTGAAGCAGGCGAAATTGGCAACTGCAAAGTTGCAAAACAATATGTTGCTTGTCAGTGCCTGCTATTCCAAGCTTACTGCTGCTTTGGTGTTGTGTCTGAAAGAACCAATGCTAATAAAGTATGTGTGCACCCCTCAAATGGCCTGCACTCATTTCAAGCTTAAAATAAATGTGTGGTAATTAACCCCCCCCCCCCCCTGCTCCTTGGAAAGGTGTCTCATGGATAGACAATTTACATTGACATTACCTCTCTGTGTCAGTTACCTTGTCTTGAATGTGTCTGAGCATTAAAACAAAATGTGTTTAATTTGGTGGGAGTATTTCTACACATTTATGCCTAGCCTAGAAGCACATGTTAATGACCCCCCCCCCCCCCTTTTTTTTGGTACCTTGTTTGCAAGCTTTCAGGTGGTTAAAAGATTTGATTGAAAAAACTGCTTTGCTTGTTTTTACCCTTATGGCATAATAAGCACTTTCCCTCCACTTTGTGTTGTAGCATGCAACAAGGCAAGATGTACTTTGTGGTCGGCCTTGTGATGGCTGCAATTCAAGGCGGCTACGTCCACAGAGTTCCACCAGGGAAGGAAATAAGAGTGTGCCTTGTTGTAAGTTAAAAATTAAATTTATTATTACATTTCCCATTAGCAATAACAGTTGTGTTCTAGGTTTTGTAGCTAACGTGGTGGACTGTGCTGCAAAGGATTAATAATATAGCAGTGTATTGAAGTACTAGTTAAAGCATTCGTCATCTATATCATCATCATTAGCCGATTTTATGTCTACTGCAGGACGAAGGCCTCTCCCCGCTATCTCCGATTACCCCTGTCCTGCGCCAACTGATTCCAACTAGCGCCCACGAATTTCCTAATTTCATTGCCACACCTAGTCTTCTGCCGTCCTCGACTGCGCTTCCCTTCTCTTGGTACCCATTCTGTAACCCTAATGGTCCACCGGTTATCTAAGCTGTGCATTACATGACCTGCCCAGGGGTGTGATCGGAGATAGTTGTTCAGCGCGTTCGTTCGGTTACCGGCGCACGCGATTGGCCTACTCCGTGGCGACGTCGCCGTTTTTGGGGACGTCAAGATGACGACACGCTCCTGTCAATCATATTGCAACTGAGCACGTCATCTGCTAGTCCCCGAACGCAATGGGAGTTGGGAAGTTTGGAGCGATCCTACGCTCGTATGAGACCGGCTTCGCATGGCGCATCTGGTGGATTGGAGTGGATCCAAACGGCAGCTTCGGCCGTGGAATCGCACGTTCAGATCAAATCCATAGTTTAATTCGAGAAAGTGGCGCTTGCGATGGGGGGGAACTTTGGTAGTTGCACTGGCGTTGCCTGAGGAGCAACGAGAGCAGTGGAGGTGCGAAAAGCATTTGAATAAATGGCAGAAAGCGAATTCCGGCGTCGCTTTCCTTTCTCGAAACAAATGGTGCGTTAGTTGTGCGACGAATTTGACCCCATCATCGGATGGCAGCGAGCCACTAGAATGTTGTTGTTGCCTCTTGAAAAGTGCACCACTGTTCCCGTCATTTCTCTTTTTCCTCGCTGTGCGCGGCACCACCTAGGGATGACGCTAAGAAACTAATAGTTATATATTGTAGTAGTCACACATATTACTATTTGAAAATGTGTTTAAGCTTGAGAAGAAAAAAATAAATTTTTTAGATAAAGATTTTATTCGTTCGAAGACGAGAAACATTTCGTTTTGTTGTATACTGTCTGCAAGCTGACGACAAACGAGGGAAGTAAACTTCCCGTGAGTTCACCGCTTGCCGATTGGCTGCTCTCTCCGCCCCTTTCTCAAAAATTTTGCATACTGCCACTTTGTGACATTGCAGCAACCGAATTGAATGCGTATCGAACAATGATCTCTGATCGCGCCCCAGCTCTATTTATTTCTCTTAATGTCAATTAGAATATCGGCTATACCCATGTGCTCTCTGATCCAAACCACTCTTTTTCTGTCTCTTAACGTTATGCCTAGCATTCTTCGTTCCATCACTCTTTGCATGGTCCCTAAAGGTCCCCTCACCAGGCCCCATAGCAAATTTTGGTTATACACTGGAACTTGTTATGTGTCCACTAGGGAGTGTTCTGCCACAAAAAATTTTCAAATCGGCTCATTAATAGCGGAGAGAAAAATATTTTAGTGCCGCGAACCCATGATTTCAGCAGGCGGGCTCCACTGCCAAGCAAGACGCTATCTCCGCTCGGCCCCTCTAGCCTTCGCAAGCGAAATTCCTTCCCTGCGTTCACCCATACCAGACGCCGAGGATCACGTGACGCATACATACGTCACAGGCCCCACCTTCATTTTTTTTTTTCGCCTCGCTTTTTTTTTTTTCTCAGCACTACGCACTTTTGCTGACGCCGTCGCGCGCGAGCTGTTGTCTCGTTCGTGCAGCGCACGATATTGCGCGCTGTGCGCAAGGTAACGTGACTAGCGGTATAACTCAGTACTACACGAATACTGAGGCAGAACAAGCGGATCGCAGAGCATGATCACGCCCTGGAACACGGTAGAAAAGGGCATAGTTTCGGTACCTGCGCGTGTGACAGCATGACCATGGGAACAAGCAGACAAAGTGGAAGTACATATCTCTTGCTTCGGTGCGAAGTAAAACAAAAAACGCGCAGACATTCCATTTGTGTGTTTTATTATTTCTCTAAATTTCAATTCGTCAATTCAAGCAACAGATCGCACAAATAACAGATGTTGTCTTGAATAATTATCGAAGTCACGTGTCACCACGAGCGACGTCACACTGCGAACTTGAGTACGTAGGCGCAGGGACGCGAGTACGTCATCCTTCGGCTTGGAGCGCGGCGGCCACGAGGAGAAGGAAAAATGCCGTTCGGTTTGAAATTTCAGATGTTTCTGTGGCGCGTAGCGATGTAATACTTTGCAGACACGATCGTTATCACGCAATGTATGCTCTGCGCTTGTCAACTCAAAATGGCCAGAGGGGCCCTTTAACTTGTTCTCAAGCTTCTTTGTCTGTCTCCAAGTCTCTGCCCCACATGTCAGCCCCAGTAAAGTGCACTCATTGTACACCTTCCTTTTCAGTGATAAGGGTAAGCTTCCAGTCAGGAGCTGATAATGTCTGCCATATGCAATCCAACCCATCTCCCTTTTTGTGGATTATTATAATGTTTGCATTCTTCCAGCTTTCTGGGACCCTTGCAGTCAATAGACACTTCATATAGAGAGCCGCCAGTTTTCCAAGCATTGTCTCCTCCATCTTTGATTAAATCGACTGTTATTCCATCTTCTCCTGCTGCTCTTCCCAATTTCATGTCTTGAAAGGCCCTTCTGACCTCATCGCTAGTTATAGGAGGAGTTTCTGTACCCTTTTCATTACTGCTTCGAATGGAGGCATTCTGACTCCTCTGGATACTGTGCAGGTCAGTATAGAATTCTTCCACTGCTGTTACTATACCTTCGAGATTACTGATGATGTTACCCTGCTTATCTTTCAGTGCATACATCTTGGTTGGTCCTATGCCACGTTTCCTTCTCACTGATTTCAGGCTGCGTCTATTTTTTACGGCTTTTCAGTCTTTCTCACATTATAATTTTGAATATACCTTGTTTTCGCTTTGTTGATTAGTTTTGACAGTTGCGCAAGTTCTATCTTATCTCTTGAGTTGGACACTTTCATTCTTTCTCGTTTCTTTATTAGGACTTTTGTTACTTAGGAGAGCTTGCCTACTGGTTGCCTTGGTGCCTTGCCTTCAGTTGCTGCATCTGAAGCCAGCCTAGTTACGGTTTCATTCATTACCTCTGTGTCGTCTTCATCTCTCTGTTCTAAGGCTGTATACAGTCAAACCTCGATATAACAAGTCCAATTTGCAGCCGAAAATTTCGTTAAATCGCGAGTT
The DNA here is from genome assembly GCF_023375885.2 of Dermacentor andersoni. Lineage (NCBI taxonomy): Eukaryota > Metazoa > Arthropoda > Arachnida > Ixodida > Ixodidae > Dermacentor > Dermacentor andersoni. Next base: position 70,385,580 of record NC_092814.1, read on the forward strand.
TCGTTAAGTCGAGGTTCGCATGTTTCAGCAGTCTAAATAAAGATGAAGGTTCTTGGAACACTCCTGGCGCATGACACCTTATACATAGCAAAATTACAAAGATAACCAATAAACCCCGGAACTAATAACACAACCGTGATGGCGTGATGCCTGATAGCCAGTGGGTACGAACGCATTTTTCTCCATTACGCATACGGTGAAGAGCAGGTCTGCAGCAAGCGCAGTGCCTAGTGCTCATAGCTGCCACTAGATGTGGCCATCAGTGCCATCATCATCATGATTTGTCATCACTAAAGAAAAAAATAAAATTTCCTTTCACGAAGACATGGCAACCCGTGGCGCAAAGAAAAAGAATTTATGCACATACCAGAGCTATCAACTTGAATATTCTTTCGAAGAAGATTGGAAGTAGTATTAACTTGGTGGATCCATGAGGCCATCACTTACCATTAGAGCGCTTAACGCTCGCAGCCATCTTACCTCGCTCAGTAAAGCAATGACGACGTTGATTCATGAACGCTGGAATATTTTATTGAACTTCCCGCAGAGCAATTCTATGCAACTCTGGTGGAAGCGAAGAACTCCGTCAGTTCATCTGCCGCTTTTTAATAAGCGTCGGGGTTATAAGGCGCTCGTAGGTTCGCAGGGCTGCTAAGGCTTGCTCTTGCGAGTGTGCGCCCGCATACGTGCGTAAGAGACCCAGCGCATCCATGACTTGCTTCGGTGTAGCTATGCTGCTTGCCGCCTGGAGTTCGTCCGAGTCGTCGTCCTGCATTTCTGTATCTGTGACACTCTGGATTATTGTGTCATCGTCCAGCTCTTCAGTTGTCACAGCGCAAGCATCGCTGAAGACAAAGTCCTCGAGTGTCACGTCGCTTGGAGCACCTCCCTGATCGCAGAGCAGCTGCCACGAGTCAACGACATCTGTTGTGTACGCCATACTTTCGTCACCGTCATTGTACTCACGGCGGAGCAGGGCCTTAAAATTAAGCCGAAGGTCCGGGCTTGTTTCATGACCATGTCGCACTTCACTGGCAGGGCCGATCACACATTTCAGCGACGTACGTCGCAAGCTTAGCCTACAGTTCCGGAAAGCGTCCAGACTTCGGCACGTGGGAAATTTCTCACTTGCCGTCACAGGTGAAAATTTTGCTTCGCTGCAGTCGCCACTCTCACACCACCCGTTTGTGATTTGTTTCTTCGGCGTAAAGGATGGCAGCCCTCTTGAGCGTTGCTGTGAACGAGTGCCGAACGATTAGTGGGCCTGGAGCACTCGTTACCACTGGGGAAGCATAGAAGTAGCACGTAGCCGGCAGTCAAGTGGAACGCGTCAAACCAATGCCAATGCCTTTCAACAGAGAAAGAAACCCGCGAGCGCTGTCTGCTCTTCCATGAACTGCCGATACTCCCCGCAAGCGCCGCCGTTCTGAGGGTGCCGCCGCAAATGGGAACAGCGGCGCTTCCATCAACTATCGACATCCCCCCATGAGTGTTGCATGCACTGTAAAACTCTAAAAAATGTTGAAAAACCCTTCCGAAAAGCGAACAAACACACGGGATAGTGAAAAGATACGGGTAGGGCCATAGAGCAAACATAAAATTATAACTACGTTGTAGCTCCCGTTGGTCTCGCTTTTTTGGCGGGGCCATGTTTTGATTTCGATTGTAAGTCGACCCCCCAACTTCAAACTTTCAATTTAAAAAAAGTGGTCGACTTACAATCGTGTAAATACAGTAACCAACTGAGAAAACGTGCCCAACGACCGCTGTTTGTGAACTTACTTCCGGTTGGCGCTTTCCCGTTCCAACAGGCCTGTGACGTCATAGCATGACGCGTTCCGGAACTTCTGAAGCACTCCGGCTAGCTCTACAGGAGCGCGTCCGCTGCGGGTTTCATACGTACACGATAGATGGTGCAGCGGCACGTTCTGCTCCACGTATTGAAGCGCGCCGGGAAAATTTGAGCATTAAAGGGCGCATACAAATCGCTGTATGCCCGGTTAAAGTTTTCATCTGCCTGTCAAGGAGGCTCCTGGTACGTGCGTGCGATGCGCGAGCACTTCGTTAAATCGGAAGTACAGTATAAAGTGACCTCGTTAAATTGCGAAAAAAATACATGGTTTTCAATGGGGCAGAGATTGGGAAAAATAAAATGCGTTATTTCGAGAATTTCGTTAAATTGAGGTTCGTTGTATCGAGGTTCAACTGTATTTGTTTGCAAGTACCAGCGTGAATTTGTCTGCTTTTACCCTTACTGCCTCTAGGTTGACCTGTTTCTTCTTGACTAATTTTACTCTTTCTCATTTCAAATCGAGTTGAATCCTAGCCCTCACTAACCTCTGATCACTGCACTTTACCCTACCTAACACTTCTACATCCTGCACTATGTTGGGATTGGCAAAAGGTATGAAATCAATTTCATTTCTTGTTTCACCACTAGGGCTTTTCCAGGTCCACTTTCTGCTGCTACGCTTCCCGAAAAACGTGTTCATTATTGGCAGCTTATTCCTTTGTGTGAATTCTACCAGCATCTCTCCTCTAGCGTTCCTACCATCGACACCATAGTTGCCAACTGCTTGTTCACCAGCCTGTTTTCTCCCACTTTTGCATTGCAGTCGCCCATTGCTACAGTATACTGAGTTTGCACTTTTCTCATAGCTAATTCAACATCTTCATAAAACTGATCTACTTCATCTTCGTGAGTGGATGTTGGAGCGTAGGCTTGTACTACCTTTAACCTATACCTCTTATTAAGCTTGATTATGACTACTGAAACCCTCTCATTAATGCTGTAGAATTCATCAATATTGCCCGCTGTGTCCTTATGGACTAGGATTCCTACCCTGTATTGCCTCTTATCTGGGAGACCTTTATAGCAGAGAACATGGCCGTTAGTCAGCACTGTATAAGCTTCACCAGTACTTCTAATTTCACTAAGGCCAATGATATCCCAAACAATGTCTGATAGTTCCTCAAGAGAGAGTCCTGCTAAGCTAGCCTCACTCAATAGAATTTGGGTGTTAAAGGTTGCAAGGGTCCATTTCCATTGGCGGCCTGTCCAGACCCAGAGATTCTTAGCACCCTATGCTGCGTTACAGATCTGACCGCCGCCTTGGTCAGGCGCTCCGCAGCTGCTGGGGACTGAGGGCCATGGGTTAATTGTAGGAATCATGAGGGAGGGAGTGGCTGAATACTGCACCTGGGAAGCCAATTTCTTTTCTGGTGAGGGAGTGTCTTTGTTGGAGCTTAGTGGGCCTTCCTAATTTGGTTGTACAGTCGATGACCGTTTATTCGGACCTCACGGGGACTGCGGAAATGTCCGAATAAACAGGTGTTCGAAAAAGCAGATTAAGAAAAAAAAAATGAAACCCTTCATTTCCACGCACTTATTTGGGCTCGGCAGTAGGCTTGAAGAAATCGTGAATGCGTCGATGCACGCTGTTCCGTTTACGCGCAATCAGATAAGCCTGAATCTCGGAGAGAGTCATACGGCGGCTGAAAGCACAGTCACTGCTTGTACACGCTCCGCATGCGACGGCAGCGTATCACATGGTGCGTCATCTTCTGACTCAAGAGTCATCGTCCGGCGGTGCAGCAGAAACCTGACGAATGATCTCGCCGTCGTCGAGTTCTGCGCATCTCAGTACAGCAGTGTACCTGTGAAACTGTCAAATGAGACGGTGTTCGGAATCACAATGCAACCACTGCGCAGGTCTCGGCAGAACATTTTCCGCGTCAGTAAGGAGCACATAGGAAGGCGACAAATCTTGGGCCTCCCGGCACCCGCCTGCCGGCATTCCCCAGCGCACTCTGCACGGGCACTGTCGGCGCCATTAGAAACTTGACGCGGTGTTTCCGTATGCCGCGTTGGATCACCAGAACCTCGACACAGCACACAAAGCAAACACCACCATGCCGACACCAGTCGCACAAACGAAAAACGTGGCCTAGTCGCAGCGTCATGCGCGAAGAAACAAATCAGCTGCTGGATTGTCTTGACATGGCTTGCTAAGCTGAAACAGGAACTGCTGTAGAGCCATTCTATCGAACCAGGCAGAAACGATGATGATGAGCGGGGATTTGCAGTAGCGCCACTTCGTGGGGCAGCAAGGAGGCTCCGTTCAAAACAAAAATGGCGTTCGATGGTGCTCTTGATCGGTGCTCAAGGAGTGTCTGAAAAATCAGACGAGAGGTTGCAAGGTGTCTGAACTTTCGCCAGTTGTTATACATTATGGTCTATGGGGAGAATGGCGGTGCCACGAAGCAGACCGAATAATCGAGCATGTCCGAATTTTTGGAGTCCGGAAAATCGGTCGGCGACTGTACCTGGATTAGTATAGCCCCACTCACTCTCTGCATCTTTTGCCGGTGCCAGGCATCGCTACAAGCCTGCAGATGTAGTGCACTGGAGGAGGTGAAATTCATTCAAGCTCACCATCGGCAGACTAAAAAAAAAAAAGAATAGAAGGATTCGAATTTCCAACTATTGCAACCGAGCATCCGACATTGCTCAGTCAGATAATCCCATAGGCGGCGAGGCTACCTTATCATTGAAAAGTACAGCCCAGAAGGCCCTACATGCCTAAGAGATCTGTTCATTTATCCGCCCTCTGCGGGTTTTGCTGATCGTCGTAGGTTGCACGATATAGTGTCAATTCTCAGTGGTCCTAACATCGTGGTTCTCGAATCTCATGGACACCTGCGGCCTTGAACACACCTAGGTACACAATATATTTTTGGCATATTTGAAAAGCCCTTAAAACTTGTGGGAGAAAAGTAAGAAAAAGGAAAAAGTTTTCAGCGCTTATACATATATGGGCTGTATATGGGCTGCTATTCTCTGTTTGAGTGGTGCTCACTGCAGGTTGTGTTGTCAGGCCCGTGTTTCATGCACAGTGCTCCAGTGCTCTGGGGATCTAAAAAGTTTCAAGTCTTTCTCGTTGTATTTTGGTTTTTAATTCCTTCATGATGTGTATAATAATTTGTTTATACGTGATGGTACCAGCCATTGAAATGGGGTCTCTGAGAACATAGATTTATCTCCATGTACTATTATGCAGTGCTGCAGTGCTTTCTAAGAAATATTTTCTTGTTGTGTACTACATGATGTAATTTTAATTTGAATAAGGAAAACAATGAAACAAGGTTCTCTGTAATATGAAAAAGAGAATACATAAGTTCTCTTGTTATACCTGAAACAATCATGAATACCATATTGTGAGGCTATTATCACTTGTAGCTACAGCGCAGTATAAGACTAATATGGGCACCTTGGTGCAATATGGCACCAAGGATAGATGAAAAAATAAGTGTTGTAAAAATTCCACCATTGTCTTTGTTTCCTGCAGGGGATTATGATGATCATACCATCATTCATCATCATTGGTGTGTCCTGGAGTCCATATGTCTTATACTGCGGACTCATGTTGTACGCCTTCTGTAAGTGCAACCAGTTTTGATTTTGAATGAGCTTGGTAATTGTGAACATTCACGAAAAAAAAAAAAAAAAAACATCTAGAACTTCTCGTATTGCTGCTGCTGTTCTTAATTATTGGCCAACATCATTAGAACTGGGACCCTGTACTTTCAGACAGTGTAGGCATTTCCAACAAAAGCTCCTTGTGTATGGCCATGATGCACTCTCATTGTTCTAAGCAAGAGTCCGCAACTGCTTGAAAGCACATGGAAAAGGGCACATCCTGCTTTCTTGCTTGCAACGTTCTGAAAAATATTTGCTCAGTGTTCGTAATGTAAAGGAGAGATAGGTCTGCAAGCACCCTGTGTGGTGCTACAGAAACACAGGAAGAGTGTGTGAGATGTTAGATCTTGTACTTGTGCCAGGGTTCGGGCAAAACCAGTAGTGGTGTGCACTGTCCATATGAAACCAGTCGTGGTGTGATCTACTGTCCTATTGGTAGTAATTTCTCTTATGGTGCTTAATAACCGAATTTGTTCAAATTGACTTTTTAGACATTGCTCTAAGGGTCCTTGTTTTTGTTTAGGAAGTGATAAAATCATGTTTTCAAGCATGAAATTTGGCACTTAGCAGCCCTGGCCTGTCTCATTCTTCTGTTTTCCCACATCACTGTGAAGCCTACGAGACTAAATGGGTCATGTAGCTGCGTGCTTGCACACACACCATTCTACATAAGATCTGAAATGTGTGCAGCACTGCTGCTGTTGCTGCCTGCAGTTTACAGTGCTAGCAGAAATCGCGTAGTGCCGCAAACTATGAAACACAGCTATAGCGCTAGGTGACCCAAAATTTATACAGTAAAACCTCGTTAAGCCGTACCCGCTTAAACAGTAGTTTCGCTTTAAAAGTAGTAAAGTCTAATCCCCGACTCAGCGGCCATTGAACATAATGTGTTTTGTATCTGCATAAACCGTGCCAGCTTATTGAGTACATATCGGTTAACACGTAGTGTTTCCACTTTTCGTCGCGTAAACACGGCGGTGCATCGTCTCCATTGGGCAGCCCGGCAGAACAACTAGCCTCAGAGATCACCACAACGTCCTCCAAGCGCCCTGTGCGTTTGCGCATGAAGCCACATCAACATAATTTCGGCGCCGTGCCAGAGAGCGTTGTGGCGTCGTGCAAGCGGGAGCTTGCATCATGCTGAAACTCTGATAAAAAAGACGCCGGGTGCTTAGCACCGAAGAAAAATTAGACATCGTTCGTGCTATCAAACGTGACCCGAAAAGTCTGCGCTGGCACGCGACATGGGTCTATTGTTGACCATGGTGTGTGGCATTTGGGATGCGAAGAAGTTAATTGGCAGCGCTGCTGCGACCGCGAAGAGATGTCGGCTACGAAGTCCGACTTTTCGCCATCGTTGCCTCTGTTTTTGCCGAAGCGTCGCTTAGCGACAGTGATAAGGATGACACGGAAAGCGACAGCACGGACGATTCAGGCCCGACAGTGCCAGAAGCTGCGCATTACGTCAGCCTCATGAATGCAATCGTCGCAAGGAGGACAGCACCCCGCAATGAAAAGGTGCCCCGCAATTTCTGCAACGCTACCACGCCTGTGCACGGAGAATATGCAACGCCAGCGAGGAATCTGCCGTGCGAGTGTTTGTCGAAAAGAGGGGGCTGGCTGAAAAGCTGGCTCACAGCTTCAGCAAGTTTGAGGCCGCTGTCATTGCTGCTAGGCTGCCGCGGCACCAAACAAAATAACACGTTTGTCGTGTGAAGTAAATAAATACTGCATGTTTTTTTCCCCTTTCATCGCACTCTCTCTAAGTTCCGTTTTTGACAGGTAAGTGGGCGATCTTATGCTATTTCGGTTAAGCAGTACTACCGTTTAGTACATACTTTTTCCGAGCTCCGGCCAACTGCGGTTTAACGAGGTTTCACTGTACTTGAAAAGTGAATGATGGAGGGTTAGGCCCATTACGTGACCCAAAATTTATACACTACTCACTAAACAAAAGCTCAAGGGACCAGATGAATATGTTCCGATGAGACGAAGCTCTGTTAAGTGAGAGATTTGCAGGAGTGCAGCATGGTGTGCAATACGCCATCTTAACAATGTTACAAATATTAGGCATCAAGAAGTGTATATAACAGCTAGTTTGTCCCGTGATTGGCAGCTTCTGGATTCACTAGGCTTTGCTAGTTTTGGTTTAGAGGAGGCACCGGCAACTTAGCAAACCAGATACATAGCTCTTACTGCAAGAGTCAGTGGCTAAATTAGTATGAGGTCGTGTTGATGGAGCACAAATTGTTAAATAGAGCAAGGCGCCCAATTTTTCTGTTCTTATTTGGGCCATCTATGGAGTCGGCGGCAGTGCCACAAAAGTTACCTGGACTGTACAGGCTACGCATTAAATATCTTATCAAATTTCTTCTTGCTTGAGGCTTTGCCACCGTATTTTAAGGATGGCTATCTGTGTAGAAGACAGGTGTCGAAAGAAAAAAAATTTAATTATTTTTTTGAAGAAAGAATACTATAAAGCTTGCTTCTGTAATTCTGTTTACTGAGAATTGCAAAAGTTTTGGTTCCAATTAATGAGAGTCCTTTTTCCATTATATAGATATAAAATCAAGCAATTTAGAGGCTGTTCCATATAACCGACAATTCCGTTCAAGCGATTGCTGTTTGTGAAGCTTCTACTGTATTTGAAGCATGATGGTGTTGGAGGGTTAGGCTCATAAGTACACATGTCATCTGTTCACTTTAACTGTTGTTATTCACTTCAATTTCAGTTTCTTTTTGACCTTTCACCAGCATAGAACATGGGCCTATCTCTCTGTCATTAAATAAGTGTTCTGTCTGTTTTGTCTGTTGATGCAGCCTCGGGGACTGTAGTACCGTGCCTGACAACGCTAGTCTCCAAATATGGTGCACCGACTCAAAAGGGAACGATCCTGGGTATCTTTCGATCTCTGGGTGCTCTGGCTCGTGCTTTGGGGCCATTGCTGTCAGCCACAGGTGAGTGACAAGTTAGTGCGGCTACATGGTGCCTCTGATACACAGGCATTCTTATCGTAGCATCAAAGGAAAAATTGGTCAGTTTTTCCTTGGGCTCACAGCAGGAAAAAATATAAGTAATACTACTATAAATTATTCTTAGATTATTCTGCAAGAGTAACTGCTGGAGGAAAGGCAGTGAGCTGGTTGGGGGCCAGCGTTGCCGTGTGAACCGCCCAGCCCGAGCGCGTCACTGCTGCCGATGAATGACGGCTACAGCTTGTTTTTCACACAACACAGTGGCCAGTAGTATAAGCCTGTGTCTTAATTTTATCTTTTATGACGGCAATGACCACTGTCAAATCTGTAGCATGAACTAGAGCCGCAGTACGACGCAAGGTCAACTCGGAGCCCACGTCAGGCTGCCACTGCACTGCATGCAAGAAGGCTCAACTGCATCACGCACCTCATAGTACGGACGCTACGAATAGTAGCATATCTTCTTTTTTGCTGCCAATTTATGCCAATTTAGCCAATTTATGCGATGAGAAATAAAGCATTCTCAAAAAGGCACATTATGCGATCATCGACAGTTGTTTTTGAAGCGCATATCCTACGGCATTATTTTGAAGTTGGCTAGTCCTCATAGTACCCTCGGCATTTTCTCATCACTGAGCCGACAGCAATGGGTGTAGGAGGTCCACTTGCATGATTGATACAAAAGCGCCTCTGTGTTGACATGGTTGACCAAGCAGCAATATGTGTTGACATGGAAACTGCTGCTTGGTCAACTTTATGCTACAGGACCACCTTGGTGAGACCTATAGACGAATGGTGGCAAATGGCCAGTCATAAGTAGGTTCCATTCTGCCACCAGCTTACAAAATGCATGTTGTAAGGTGTCAAAAATGTCTGCTGGACGTTAAGTCGAGTGAAGGAAATGACTCGGAGCTTACAGATTAAATCTTTGTCTTTTCTTTCTTTTTTCTGTCTATTCTTTTGTAGCGGTGCTGCAAGCTTTATTTGTTCATATTTTATGGTCTTATCATTATTGAGGACCTTTTCTTTCCCTTGTAAGTAAAGCTTGCCCTTTCCTAAGCAACTAAGATTTGCTTGTACAGTAAACTCTCAGTTGTACGAACGTCGGTTTATCGAATATTTCAGAATAACGAACTATTTAAAAATCCCCGGCAGTTTTCTTATAGATTCTATGCAAAAATGTTTCACTTGAACGAATTTCAGATGTCAATATTTCAGTTTAACGAACTCGCTCAGAGGACCGAGGCTTATTTTTACGATCAGTTACTTACTCAGTTATCTGATCGTAACTTATCAGTTACGATCAGATACTTCGTTTGAAGATTATTCACAGTGTGACAGTGCACTGATTACCTGTGCTGGACAGACGAATCTGGAGATTGTTTCCAGTGTTCGTCCTGAAGAAGAAGAAGAAGAGTGCGACGAAGAAGAGGCAACTGCCGAGCCAGTTTCAAGCCCTATAACTCTAGCTGAGGTTGTAGGGTACATTGGAAAGTTGAAAGACTTTGTGTCTCAACAGCAAGCTGTGCCAGAAGAAGTGTACAAGAACATTGACTCTTTGGACAGTTTGTTACTTCCTGTGCTTTAAAAGTACAAGTGCAGAAGAAGATTACAGATTTTTTTTTTCTGAGTGAGAAAGGCAGCATTATAACTGTTATGAACCTTGTACTTGTTGATATGTACAAATTCCATTTCACACATTTCTAACACTATGGATGCCATTTCTTTTGCTCCATGAATTGCACTTCAAACTTTTGACTCTGTATGCCATGTCTTATGTTGGTCTAGTGAATATTCAGTTTAGTGAACTTTCAGTTAAGTGAACTATTTCCTTCAATCCCTTGAAGTTCACTCAAGTGAGAGTTCACTGTATTTACATAGTGTTCTGTAGGCATAAGACATGCCATAAAGAATACTTGCGCTTATTTAATACATATGCATAACAGAAGCAATTAAAGCAAAAAACAAATCTACATCACTTGAGTGTATTGCATGCTCTAAGATCTTGACATTTTTAATGAGTAACTTTAATAAAACCAGTCTAATTTGCTCTCATGAAAGTATTCCTAAGATTAAATCGGTTGAGCTAGTTATATCGGATTCATAATTACGAAGTTGTGAGACCACTCTGACCACTTTTGCACAAAGACATCAAAGTCTTTGTGCAAAAACATTGCTTCGAGGCTGAAGATTCTCGTGTTTGGCCACTGTTTTACGCATGTTGGGCCTTGTTTTCTTAGTGCCTTTGTAATTGCCCTGGGTTTTGTGTCTGCCACAATGGATGTCAGGATGTTCACTGCTCTTTTAAAAAAGCATTCTTGTGCTTTCTTTCTTTCAGTCTACTGGTGGGCAGGTCCTGTGGTCTGCTACTGCATTGGTGGCTGCCTGTTTGTGTTTCCACTGCTCATCCTCAGGAACTTGCACAGAACAGTTGGCGACATGGTCAAATAAGACTTTCTCTGCTGATATAGCTTAAGAGACAACTATAGTGATCGTGCAGCATTTGGAAAGTTGTCTTTCAAAAGTGTGGCAACGTGTGTGCTGTCTGCTTAGATTATTATGAAGTGTGGAGAAGTTGCCTGCAAGGCCACTTACCATGTGATTATCTTGTTGCCATTTTGCACCATAGCAGCTTCCCTTTTAGTCTTCCTCCTTGAAGAGATTGTTTTCACATATTTTGGGTTGCTGTCTATGCTTATGAACTTAATTTTTTATAAAGATATTGTTGGTAAATTTATATGTGGTCCTGTTTACATTTAGAACCAGTATGAGTGTTGCGAAATGCCAACTGTTGGCCTTGTGTAAGCATTTATTTTAACCCCTTTGCATTTATTATACTAGTAACAAACGAAAATGTTGATTTTTCTTTTGTTTGTGTGCATATTTCGATGTTGTAATTTTCCAGCACCAGTTCATGTTATTGAAATTTATTCGACACATAAGCATAATGCAAAATATTATTTATTGTCCTAGCTCAATCCGTGCAAAGATCCCCCTATCGTTTCTTTTTCTAAATCTTGTGTTTTAGTCTCTCTTAAAATTGTGCATTATGTGCAAATTCTTCCCAAAGAAATTACATTCTTATTGTCTGTAACTATACTCTGAACAGTTGTATTACTTCATTTGTGTTTGTGTGTGTTAGAATGTATGTGTGTACGTGTTCGGTAGTTGACTGAAGATTAACTCACTGAAATTATTGTTTAAGAAACACCAAAATGTGCCTGGTCATCATAGTAAGTGATAGCAGATAAGCATATCAGTTTATGGTGGTTCATCAGGGACGTATGACATTTCTGCACAAGTTGACTTTGCTTGACAGCAGATGGCTACATAAGGCTGCTCATTTTAAAACCTGGTTAAAGTGTTAGCAGGCATCCAACAACGATAACACCGATCAACGCAAAGCCATAATATTGGTTCTGGCCACTAAGCCAAATAAGTGCTGCTATTCAATCAACCACCTATACTAATGGTTTGGTGGAATGAGTTTATCTACAGCAGTTATATTTGAAATTAGAGATTGAGCTTAGCAGTATTAACATGGATTCTGTCTACTGTTTGATTGGTTGGAAACTAGGAGACTTTAGTTTCAGGTAAACATGTACATGTACAGAAGTACTAATTGTAACGTCTTCTGTGGTATGTAAAATTGTGGTGTAATAGCTCTTCTGTTGAATTAGGTCATGGTTCAAGACATTTTTGACAATTTGGTTGTAAAATGTGGAGGAAACACTGGAAAAAGCGTAAATCAGAGGAACTGTGTGTGGGTTTACAGAGATCCATGCACTGGAATCAAAAAAACAAAATTTCAGTATGCTAATGATATGTGCTGTACATATGGTTTCAATGTATATGCATTAGATCATGTAAGGAAAATTACTATGGTTCTGGTGAATATTGATGTTAGCAGTTTTGGTGCCTGTAAGATGACCTATGGAAAAGCCTTCTTTCTCTAAAATTGAGATGCATAGTTTACATGTTGAACACTATATGTATGTACACAGAAAACCTGTTTTGTGGTCTGTTATAATCTTTCATAGCACATCTTTTGGTTCCTTTTGCTCTGCATTTCTCCTGGCTTGTGATGGAACTATGGCAAGGACAAAATGTACGCACAAACATTTCTTGTAGTTAAGATCTTCTTTGCCATACGATTGTGAAAAGCAAGTTGATTAGTTAAGCACTTTGAGCTAGCATGGAAACCTTTGTGCATTCCATATATTACGTCTGGGATGGTTCACACAGGAATTGTTAACGCACTAATAAACAAGACATTATTTACTATATGACACACCACAGGTGGTATGCAAGATCTTTCATCTTATTCCAAACTGTTGGGAACATTCAGTATATTTTGTAGATATGTTGTTGAGAGCCAAAGGATCATTGGTGAGCCACTGGGAACACAAATTAAATGTGTACTCAATATCAGTGCCGCGTAATAACCAAAACAACATGCTTGTACATTCACAAAGATGACAGGCCTCTGTAACCATGTATAGTCGGAGCTGAAAGTTAAGGTATTGGCTACGATCAAGCCTTGATGCAGCTATAAACAGCTGTGGTCAACAATGGCTTAACAGAACTGACTTAACTGGTGCTATTTGCGTTGCGAAGTAAATTTTTCTGGCGAGAGTTTTCTTTTTGAAGATTGGTCACTGCACTAGAAAGTAACAAACAAAATAAAAATTTGAAGTTTCAACAGCTGCCACTGCTTGTTGAAAAATGCAAAAAAAGAAAGTGATTATTGTCAGCATACTTTCTTGTGATTGTGACAAGGCAATAACAGAGAGTGTAATTGTATTTACTGAATGCTTTTTCAGAATACCATCTCAGCCCAAAAAACAATTCCAGCATGTCTACCTGCATCAGGAAATCAACATGAAAACCATTTTATTTGGATCTCGATTACCCCCCCCCTCCTCCTCCTTTCTTTTTTCCACGAAAAGTATGGGGTCAAGAACTGAACATATTGTGATGTGCCGTGGCACAACTGCACCAATGCATTTGTGGAGAGTTTGTTTACTGTAGTCTTTTTATTATGGCTATTAACGTTACCCTACTTATCCTGCTTGTCACAACGGCAGCCCATTACATTTCATAGATTTAAGAGTGAGCTCATGGGTAGTCATCACCTCATATGGGCTCATGTGGCAGTTGAATTGGCATGTGCTGAAATTGCAATTGACTCATTCAAGGGCACAGTAGTTCCTCAAATTGTGCTGAAACTGTTAGGAATTTCTGCTTGAAGATGACATTGTAAAGGAAAGTGATAAGGGTGGCTTGTTTCCATTCCCGTAATTGGTATCATTATTGCTCCTCATTATAAATGTCACATCAAAATTGTCCATGTATACCTTACTTATGATTCCAGCCTAGACTGCTCTATTCAGACACCATTTCCTGTCCTCATGCGCTAATTGAAGTGTTTTATAATGTGTTTCAGTCAAAAAATGCCAATAGTTTTTGTACTTGACATTCAAGCTGACAGCTTACTTCAAACTGCCACATAGGGATAGATTTCTTGCTAGCTTGTTTAATAAAGCAGATGTGCGATAGGAAACACAAAACAAAAATGAACAGTACTCTTGCAGTGTTTAGACCTTCCAAGGCACCCAAGGCAGGAATTTTTTGCATGGTGGCAGTTGTGAGAGGAAGTGTCATGTACCTGCTTCATTCAGCTGGTTTCAGCTATACAAGGAGATGTCTCATGTAGCCCAGTCTCAAATCTTAGCTTGCCTTCAAGCTTTTGTTGGGGAGGTGTATAAAAGCTTATTTAATCTATTCCAGTGAAATGTATCAGTCTACCAAAGTACAAAAGAACTACTTTTTTTCTGCCCGCTTGTAACTTGCATGTTTGCTGCTGCCTCATTTTTGGTCAAAGCTATCAAAATTGCTTTCACACCACTAACAACTTGCAGTCATCACTGGTCAATAAGCTACTCGACCTACACAAGAGCAGTCTGTATGAATAAGTGTTTGTTTCCCAGCACTGGGCCAGATAAGAAAGGACAAGTGTATTTAACCTTGTTTAATTGAGGCCTGAAATCTGGCAAGGGATGTTGTGCTGTATTTGGCAAGTTATCTTGCCCTGTATGTCACTTTCTGTACCTGGGCCCTGTATTCCCTTCTAATTTGCAGAATTTGTAGTGTGAAAAGCTTTTAGAATGTCTGACTGGACCTAAAATGCAATGTATTGAGCTCACTGATAAACATCATTCACGGTGCTACTTTTCCCCTTTTCTATAATCGGTATGTTGCCTAGTTGTTTGCAACTCCACACTTGAAAGCTGCCTAATGGTCTCGTCATCGTGGTAGGCCTTTGATTAATGCCACCAAGGGTGAAGTCGGCTGCCCTTGTCACTCGTCACAAATTCTCGAGAAGTGTTCCTAAAATGGTTGCTTACTTGTGAAGTAGATTGTGGGCAACAATCGGTGGGACCAGTCTTAATGTTTTATGTTTGTCAGTCGGGTTGGGGGAGGCCTCGGGACAGATGTGTCATCCTATGGTACCCAGATTTTACTGCATAATGTTGGTGCTTGACACCAATTTTCAGTGATGTCCATTGCTCATGGGCTGCACTGTAATTATTATTTTTTTTTATTATAGCATAGTTGCACATGGCAGTGATAAGCAAGTGTCAGGGTTTCTGTGGCTCTTGTGAGCCCTTTTTTTAGTGGTGCACATTTTGTCTATATGTAAGAAGAATGGGTGCACTGTGGAGAACGGGCACTTGCTAATAGCCCTGCATGCATCTGTACTTTAGAGACCTTAAAGAAAGAAGACACAGGGTCCAATAGAAGAAATAGACAACCTACAGAGGGGCTCAGCTGTTCAAAGCACAAATTGAGTATGGATATACCCTCATTTCTTTTTCATAATTGTGCATTATATGTTGATCTTTGTAACTCTTTGCAACTTTGAATTGTACAACTGGAACTTTTTGATACTGACAGTTAAAGGCGGGGGGGGAGGCCTAAAAGACATGCAAGTTGTTATTGCTGCGTTGTTTGCATTTCGTTTTGTTGTCTCTGTATATTGTCACACTTAGAATTAGGAGATGCATTACACGGCCTGAAGGTGTTCACAATACTTTTTCTTAATGAACGTTATCCTTAAATGTGTTATCATTTGATAAGTTCAGGATTCTCATGAAAGTGAGGGTTGCCTTTTCTTTCCATCTTATGTTCCGCCACTCCTTTACTTAATTTCTTCTCTGTAAAAATAGAAGTGTTAGCCAAGAATTGGTATATGTGCAAAGATTAGAAACATTTAAACAAATACAGCCTTTGTTCTCACACTATCTGCAATAGTCCTTTGGTAATTTGGTCTTTTGTTATAATGAGAAATTCTATATAGTTCTTAGCATGCAATTTGAGTGCAAAGAGCCAGAAGTGTATGCAAAAAAAAAAGTTCTCTGGGTATTCGGGACAAATAAGAAAATGCTTGTTGCAGTTTGGCTCATGTCAAGCCAGAATCTGTCAATGTCTTGTGAATTTTCTGCCACTAGTATGTCACTGTGTTTCAGTGTATAGCACCGCTCCATTTTATTTTTATTTTCTTGCTTGTTTCAAGGGCTCTTTGAGCTTTAATGTTCAACTGACATTTGTCTGTTTTGTATTGAACCTCTGACTCCTGGTCACCAGCAGTTACTTTTCTGTCAATTACGTGGTGTTAGCTGTTTCTTCACAAATCCATTATGATATTTTTGATGAGTGCTGTGGTGTTTAGGGTCAGTCATTTCGATTCAGGATGTGCCAACAAAGTGTTCATCACAAATATTCAGATAAAGAAGCATAATCTTGTACAATAAAACCAGTCGTAGCACCATGTCGTTGTAATATGATGTGAAATAGGCCTAACATTTCAGGAGGATTTAATTTACACTTCTTAAATGCTCACAATTTGTTTTGAAAAGCTTTATTTAGCATGGATATTTATTTGTGCAGCGACATTGTTGTCACTGTGTCTATATCAATGGAAGATCCAGTTTTTGCATTTTTGTGCATCAGTTCTGCATTTTTTTTTTCTTGCATGATAACTGTGGCAACCAGTGAAAGCACGTGTTATTCTGTGTGCTTGCACTATAGTACTCTTTGTCTTTAAAAAAACTAATGTCTGTGGAGTGTGCAGCTGGTGATCCTTAACCCTTTCAGTATCAGATTTTTTCTTGGAGATCATAAAACTAACTGAACAGTTTATTTTTGGTTAACAGTAGTGGCAAATGCTCTCCTGGTGTTCTCCTCACATTCCTATCCGACAAAAGGAATGTCAAAAGGAATGTGGTAGAACAGAAACACAGAAACGAACTGTTACGTCAGTGGTGCTGAAAGGCTTAAAGGGGATGTAGAGCCATAACTACATTATACTAGAAAAGGCTAGTGTGTTCAGGAGCGGTGCCTGCCATGCATTGACACGAGGCAGTAAGCGTGGAAAGGTACGGCACTTGGATGCCAGCCCACACGACAGCAACACCTCCACCATCATTTGTACAATTTGTCGTCCATTTCTTTTTTTTTTCTTTATGTAGTTTAAATGATGCATTCATTTAAAATAAAGGCTTGCTTTCCCTGTGTGTTTCCCGCTTGAATTATAGACAGTGGTTGTCACTGCAATATAAAGAGCTGTCTGCGCTTAATGAATTACTTACTTATTGAGTTAATTTTAGTTGCTTAACTAGCTAAATATTTATTAAGCAGTGAAAGTTTTGCTAATTCATTGATTAATGGTTAGTTCACTAATTACAAGAATTGCTGATATATGTTATTTTTCTAATGAATTGCATAATTAAGTTATTAACCATTTTGGAAATATTTTTTTTATATCTAATACATTTTTGATCCTGTGACTCCTAGATATGAAGTAAGCAGTCTCACTATGTAATTTTTCGTATTGTGACATCTGTATTGTATTGTGATATAGTGGTGTCTGGAAAGGAAGGAGTAGGTTTTCCTTGATACATTTTTTGTGTGTCATGTAACTATAAGAATTGCTAAGTTAATTTTCTGCAACCTAACAATGTATAAGCAACAATTGTGACTTATAGCACTAACCATTGTATAATATTTGATCTCGTACTGCTAAATCTTATGTAATGAGTTCGCTGCCGCTCAGTTTCGTTATGTTTAACCTTTCCTAACTCCCCTTGTGCAATACTCCACTTCTGAGCCTGTGAGGACCTTGAATAAAATTAATGAATAAATATGCAAACATTCACAAGTGCAACCAATGCAACAAGTGGTCATTGCAGAGCGTGTCGGCGCAGACAAGGCGGCTTCCATCCAGCCCATGCTGAAAGGCTACATCCACAGGAGAAGTGTCAGCCACTGGCCCTCCCTGAACACACTACTAACACTGTACCATACCTAGATTAAAAGGGGAAAAAAATTCACAGGAATGCTAGAGGAATTATCTCTTAGGTGTTTGTCAAGCTCCGTTTATGGCCACATCAATTCTGTGGAAATCTTCTCGTTGAAGGAACATTTATGTACGGAAAGATTTAACCATGACAGGATTCCCAGTTTCATGCTGCTCCCCAGTGGATGACAACTCTTCCCTTTCAAGTGCACAATTCACTGACTCTCTTAGGTTGCCTAAAAGGCATACAATACTACTGTTTTGTTTTGCTTTTTCAAAGCAGAAAATTCATGAAATGTGAGCTGCTTTATTGCATTTTTGACAAGGCTGTGACCTGTGGCTCGGATGGTGTTATTGAAAATGTGCAGCGAGAGTGATTTGGTGTGAGGCTGACTATGGAAAGCAGAGACTGTGATTTACAGGCCCTTCCCATTGTATACTCAGCTTTTCCTTGCATCAGGCTTGGTTGCAGGTATGCAGAATTGTGACCAAAGGCTTGAACGCCTAGACTTGCGCCATGTTTTGACTAGGCTTTTGGCAAAATTTTACTCTTGTTTCTCTGAAGCAAGAACAAATTTGCCACCAAAGTTTTCTTTTTTTTCCTCTCCTTTTTCCACCATGAACAAAAATATATATTTTATAAAGAAAAGAAAAAGTTGCCCAAACAATATACAATGTATGGATCTGACCGAGTGCTTAATAATTATCATTCCTTCTGTACTGCCATGGCATCGTTTATGGTAGAGATTGTCTTCCAGGTCAAAATGGATATAGGTGATGGTGCTGTGCCTTAATTATCATGAAGTTTGTGGTTTGTGATGTGCTTTCACATGCTCATACATTATTGCATTTGTCATACAACCACACCACAGGACTGTTTGTGTGTTTGTGAACAGCCTGCAGGAGTGAACAGCCTGCATTAGGAGATTTATTAAGAAGACATACTCTGTTGAAACAGGTCTTGCAGCAATGCATTTTGCACTGGAATCCTCTGTGATGCATAGTCATGCATACAGCATTCAAGTGCGGTTGTTACCTACTCTGAGAAAATTTGTATTTACATGCTGAAAAAATGAACATGCAATAAAGAAACTATATATATTTTTGTGCCTCTATGTTTTCTGTTTTTGTCATGGAAAGCCACTCTATTAGGCAAGGAGGACAGTAAAACCTCTTAAACCCTCCTTGTATGAACTGTTTGTTTAAAGCCACAGGTTTTAAGCAAATGCAGTCGTCGCCCATATGTGTACAGATGCCTATATGCAGAAGTTTTCAATAGCAGTAATACAGATCAAGAAACTGACTTTTGTGGCTGTTCGTACTTTGTGTTCAAGAAGCAGCTTTACAATATTTCTTGCCTTATATGTTGAGCAGTGCGAGGTCCTGGTGTCAACTAATTGCATTGCTCTGTTATGAAATTCTCAATGAAGGCCATGTGACAACCCCATAGTGCACTGGGAGCTACACAGGCTGAAACCTCACTTTTTCTTTGTGGCTCTTAAATATAGTGGGCCCTCTGTAACTACCCCATTTTCACGTCAGCTAGACTCAAGTGTTACCGCCAGCCAAGAAAAAAATGTGTGGATTACATAAGAATATGCATGTGCCAGCATTTATGCTAAATGTCTTTCAGCATGGGAAATTGAGCAATTAGCTGACACTGAGACCTCATTAGTAGTGGAAGTGCAGGCCCTATTGCATATTGCATCGTGTACATAGCCACGTTAATATAACATGCAAGCCAGTGCGACTCAAATGCTGAAGTTCCTAGTGGCAGACCAAGCAGATATTTGTTCTCAAAGATCTGCAAGACAGCCTCTGTGATCACACCCTGAAACACTGGACAAAATAAACCCACAACATTTCTGTTCAAGGAAATGCGTAATGTAACTGGAAACACTGATGAACAGAAAAATGCCGGCAAATGTGTCTCGCGGTGGATGCCATTGTTTCTCACAAGGGATGCCCTTTCATAGTTGGTGTCATTTATCGGGACTTTATCGAAGCATCTATGTGGCTTGTTGTCACTGGAATTCTAGTTGTAACCAGTAGTGTACATGGCAACTGTTTTATTCGCAACATTTACATACACTTGCCAGCTACTTCTGTACATAGTCGCCGCTTCGATTTGAGACATTTGTCGTAGCGTGATATCAACTTTCCTATACCCTCGTCGTAGAAGGCAGCTGGCTGTGCTTTCAGCCAATTCTGTTTGCAGAGATGGTAATCAGAGGGAGCCAAGTCCGGGCTGTACCGTGTGGGATAAAACACTTCCCATTGAAAACGTTGCAGGAGCTTCTTTGTTGCAGCTGCACTGTGCAGCTGTGCAGTGTCATGAAGAAGGTCAATGCCTGATGACAGCATTCCTCTTGGCTTGTTCTGAATTGCCTTTCGTAGACGTTAAAGAGTCGCACTGTACGAGGCTGCAGTGATGGTCGTGCCACGTTCCATGAATTACACCAAGATAACATCATTGCTGTCCCTGAACACAGTAGCCATACACTTTCTCCTGAAGAAGGTTTGCTTGAACTTGTTGCTTTTGGGAAATCAGAATGCATCCATTGTTTGGATTGCTCTTTTCTCAGTTTCGAAACGGACCCATGTCTCGTCCCCCGTGACGATTTTCTTCAAAATATCTTCGTGATAGTAACGCTGGAGAAACGTTACGGCTGTGCCCGTTCGCTATGTTTTGTGATGGTTGGTCTGCATCTTGGGAAACCACCTCACACGGAGTTTGCGGTACTGGAGTCTCTCACTCACGATGAGCTCACCGCGAAATTTCAGGAAACGAATCACTCGACACAGAAATGGTGCACCAGCGATTTTCTCGAATCGCCTAATCCAATCGCTGAACAAGATCATCGGTTGACAGTCGCTTCCTTCCCTGCCTGTCTGCATCATGACCGTATGTGCATCCTGCTTGAAAGCTCTTGCACCCTTGTCGCACTTTACTGTCACTCATGAAAGCTGTACCGTACACATTACTCATTCTTCGATAAATTTTCGCTGCATTGCACCCCTCAGCATGTAGATATTGAATGACAGTATTCACGTGAGTACTACAGTCTCCTGCTAAGTATGAAGTACTTCATACTTAGCAGGAGACTGTATTGTTCACGGCATGTTTACGTGCTCACTGCGCCACAGAACACCTACACACCTATACTGCGCGCTCAGAATTCACAGCTGTGACCTCACGCAATCGACTGGCATACTATAATCAAAATAACACATCTGTGCACAGCCTCATCGGATTTTCACTGTGGTTTTGATTTCACGACCGAGCAGACCTCGAAAAAAACATAATAATAATAATAGTAACCCTCGTGCACTATAGTGCCTCGCTACCTATTGTAAACTGCTGTTCTTTTCCGAGACTGTTAAACGTTACTTTAGTTTTCTGCAGATTAATTTTTAGACCCACCCTTCTGCTTTGCCTCTCCAGGTCAGTGAGCATGCATTGCAATTGGTTCCCTGAGTCACTAAGCAAGGCAATATCATCAGCATTCGCAAGTTACTAAGGTATTCTCCATGAACTCTTATCCCCATTTCTTCCCAATCCAGGTCTCTGAATACCTCCTGTAAACACGCTGTGAATAGCATTGGAGAGATCGTGTCTCCCTGCCTGACGCCTTTCTTTATTGGGGTTTTGTTGCTTTTTTTTATGGAGGACTACGGTAGCTGTGGAGCCGCTATATATATCTTTCAGTATATTTACATACAGCTCGTCTACACCCTGATTCCATAATGACTCCATGACTGCTTTGGTTTCGACTGAGTCAAATGCTTTCTTGTAATCAATGAAAGCTATATATAAGGGTTGGTTATATTCCGCACATTTCTCTATCACCCGATTGATAGTGTGAATATGGTCTATTATTGAGTAGCCTTTACGGAATCCTGCCTGGTCCTTTGGTTGACAGAAGTCTAAGGTGTTCCTGATTCTATTTGTGATTACCTTAGTAAATACTTCGTAGGCAACGGACAGTAAGCTGATCGGTCTATAATTTTTCAAGTCTTTGGCGTCTCCTTTCTTATAGATTAGGTTTATGACAGCGTTCTTCCAAAATTCCGGTACGCTCGAAGTCATGAGGCTTTGCGTATACAGGGTGGCCAGTTTTTCTAGAACAATCTGCCCACCATCCTTCAACAAATCTGCTGTTACCTGATCCTCCCCAGCTGCCTTCCCCTTTTGCATAGCTCCCAAGGCTTTCTTTACTTCTTCCGGCATTACTTGTGGGATTTCAAATTCCTCTAGACTATTCTCTCTTCCATTACCGTCGTGGGTGCCACTGGTACTGTATAAATCTCTATAGAACTCCTCAGCCACTTGAACTATCTCAGCCATATTAGTAATGATATTGCCGGCTTTGTCTCTTAACGCATACATTTTATTCTTGCCTATTCCTAGTTTCTTCTTCACTGCTTTTAGGCTTCCTCCGTTCCTGAGAGCATGTTCAATTCTATCCATATACTTCCTTATGTCAGCTGTCTTTCGCTTGTTGATTAACTTAGAAAGTTCTGCCAGTTCTATTCTAGCTGTAGGGTGTTACGAACGGCTTGCAAGGGTACCGACCTACAAAATTTTCCCAGCCAGCTGCTGCTGCGCGGGTGGCGAGCTTCCCAGAAGCGACTGTGGAACCCTTCCCCACCTGCTGCGGTGACTCGTTTTGTAGGGGCGACGATGTGCTGCATCAACACCCCCTCGGCGCCGCAATGACTAAACGCGGTCGGCGGACCTATTGTTCGTGAATTCGCCGTGGCCGCCACGGCTTGTTAGAAGCGGTGGAAATGCTGGGAGAATATGTCTTGCGGCCGTCTCACGGGGCTTAGAAGTCATGGACAGACGTGCCGGCCATTGTCTGCGGAGTGAACACTGGGATGAAGAGGCGCTTGCTTGGGCCAAGCACCGTGTCTGCGAGAACGCTCTCACCTTGGTGTGGTCAGTGCAACCTGTGAAGAAGTGAGTGCGAAAACCCTTCCCCTCAAAGGCGGATCGGCTACGATGACTTTGGACGCTCCGAATTGGTCGGCGGTGAACTGCCGTTTTTCCTCACCCAGGGATCAAGGGAGGACAGAGTGTATTTAAGGAGCCGTTGGCGGCTCCTAAGGGTGCATTCCTCTTTCAGTCATGTTAGACTGATGAACTATAACGTTCTCATGTAAATACTCTAAATAAACCCATATTCCTCGTTCTCGGTGAGAACAAGTCCCTCCTTTCAACAACGTCCTCAGCGTGGATAAGTTGGACGACGGCGTGGGGCAGCTACCATCTATTTCATGCCCGACCCCAACCTTTACAAGGGTTAGAGGCTTTCATACACTGGCGTTTCTTGATCAGATCTTTCGTCTCCTTCAATAGCTTACTGGTATCCTGTCTAACTGAGCTACCACCGACTTCTTTAGCACACTTACTCCTTAATGATGCCCATAAGATTGTCGTTCATTGCTTCAACACTAAAGTGCTCTTCCTCAGTTAAAGCCGAATACCTGTTCTGTAGCTTGATCCAGAATTCCTCTATTTTCCTTCTTACCGCTAACTCATTGATCGGCTTCTTATGTACCAGTTTCTTCCGTTCCCTCCTCAAGTCTAGGCTAATTCGAGTTCCTACCATCCTATGCTCACTGCAGCGCACGTTGCCGAGCACGTCCACATCTTGTATCATGCCAGGGTTAGCGCAGAGTAAAAGTCTATTTCACATCTAGTTTTGCCATTGGGGCTCCTCCACGTCCATTTTCGGCTATCCCGCTTGCGGAAGAAGGTATTCATTATCCGCATATCATTCTTTTATGGAAACTCTACTAATAACTCTCCCCTGCTACTTCTAGAGCCTATGCCACATTGACTTGTCTCCAGCCTGCTTCTCGCCTACCCTGGCATTGAAGTCGCCCATCAGTATAGTGTATTTTGTTTTGACTTTACCCATCGCCGATTTCACGTCTTCATAGAAGCTTTCTACTTCCTGTTCATCATGACTGGATGTAGGGGCGTATACCTGTACGACCTTCAATTTGTACCTCTTATTAAGTTTCACAACAAGACCTGCCACCCTCACGTTAATGCTATAGAGTTCCTGTATGTTACCAGCTATATCCTTATTAATCAACAATCCGACTAATTAGTTCTCGTCTCTCCGCTAAGCCCCGGTAGCACAGGACGTGCCCGCTTTTTAGCACTGTATATGCTTCTTTTGCCCTCCTAACTTCACTGAGCCCTATTATATCTCATTTACTGTCCTCTAATTCCTCCAATAGCACTGATAGACTCGCCTCACTAGATAACGTTCTAGCGTTAAACTTTGCCAGGTTCAGGTTCCAATGGCGGCCTGTCCGGACGAAGGAATTCTTAGCACCCTCTGCTGCGTTACAGGTCTGACCGCCGCCGTGGTCAGTTGCTTCGCAGCTGCTGGGGACTGAGGTCCGGGGTTTGATTGTTTTATTTATATAGGAGGTTGTGGCCAAGTACTGCACCAGGGTGGCCAATCCTGCTGTGGTGAGAGAGTGCGTTACCGGTTCTGGTCACCGGGATCAGGCCGCACTCCAGGCCTGTTTATGCAATTTTATCAACACGCGCATTTTTTTTTTAATCCGGTGGAAAATTGCGCGGCACCGGGATTTGAACCACGGTCCTCTTGCACGCGAGGCGGATGCTCTACCTCTACGCCACCGCAGCACACTTAGAGCGAATTAAAATGTCCAAAGCACCGGTGCGCGAGAAGGCGAGCTGCCTTCCCCGCAGCCGAGGCTCTCTTCCGTTGCATCAGCCAGCGCCCACAAGCGACCATTCCTCTCGTTCGTTCTCCCAAGGGCCGTCCACATCCTTCTTTTTTTGTCACAACCCCAACCCCAGCATGCCTCTATGTTTCTTTTTTTTTTCATTTCTTCCCCTCCTTGCGCTGCGGCGCATTTTGATAGGCGATTCTGCGCGCTCTGCGCTTCGCAAGGATCTCCGCGTTCACGCTACTGCTGGCCATCTATGCGCTACAAGTGCCGTGCATGTGGTGTAACGTAAAAGCACCGTGGGCGCGATGCATCTCGCTGGCGAGCTGATCGCTCCTCCGAGAGGAGCGTTGGAGTTTTGCTTGAATGTCCAGCTATTTTTGGTGGCATGTATCAGGGCACATGGCAGACGTCATCATCACCGCGTGATCACCCCGCAAATGAGAGAGCTTTAGATTAGGGGGACGCAAGCGTCAGAGTCTACTAGAGCTTGGGGCCATGGTACTGCGCATGTGCTAGTGGGCCTCAACGCTTGCGTCCCCCTAATCTAAAGCTATGTTCATCATCATCATCAGCAGCAGTCTAATTTATGTCCACTGCAGGACAAAGGCCTCCCTGCGATCTCCAATTACCCCTGTCCTGCGCCCACCGATTCGAACTATAGCGCCCGCGCATTTCCTAATTTCATCGCCCCTTCTGCCGTCCTCGACTGCGTTTCTCTTCTCTTGGCACCCATTCTGTAACCCTAGTGGCCCACCGGTTACCTAACCTGGGAATTACATGACCTGCCCAGCTCAATTTTTTTCTATTAATGTCAGTTAGAATAGCGGCTATACCCGTTTGCTCTTTGATCCAAACCGCTCTCTTTCTGTCTCTTAACGTTATCCCTAGCATTCTTCGTTGCATCGCTCTTTGCGCGGTCTTTAACTTGTTCTCAAGCTTCTTTGTCAGTCGCCAAGTTTCTGTCCCATATGTCAGCACCGGTTAAATGCACTGATTGCATGTACATCTTCCTTTCCAATGATAATGGTAAGCTTCCAGTCAGGAGCTGACAATGTCTGCCATATGCGATCCAACCCATTTTTATTTTTCTATGAATTTCTTTCTCATGATCAGGGTTCCCTGTGATTAATTGACCTAGGTAAGCATACTCCTTCACAGACTCCAGAGGCTGACTGGCAATCCTGAACTCGTGTTCCCTTGCCCGGCTATTCAACATTATCTTTAGATGTCTTCTGCATATTAATCTTCAACCCCACTCTTACACTCTCTCTGTTAAGGTCCTCAATCATTTGTTGTAACTCGTCTCCAGTATTGCTGAACAGAACAATGTCATCTGCAAATCGATGGTTCCCGAGATATTCGCCGTCGATCCGTATTCATAAGCCTTCTCAGTTGATAATAGCTTGACTACTTCTTCCAAGCACGCAGTGAATAGCATTGGAGAGCTTGTGTCTCCTTGTCTGACACCTTTCCTTATAGGTATCTTCCAACTTTTCTTGTGCAGAATTAAGGTAGCTGCGTAATCTCTGTAGATATTTTCCAAGGTATTTACATAGGCGTTATGTACTCCTTGATTACGTAATGCCTCTGTGACTGCTGGTATCTCTACTGAATCAAATGCCTTTTCATAATCTATGAAAGCCATATAGAGAGGCTTATTGTATTCTGCGGATTTCTCGATAGGCTGATTAATAACATGGATGGGATCCACTGTAGAGTAACCCTTCCTGAAGCCAGCCTGTTCCCTTTGTTCACTAAAGTCCGGTGTTGCCCTTATTCTATTGGAGATTATTTTGGTAAATATGTTATATAATACGGGTAGTGAGCTAATGGCCCTGTAATTTTTCAATTCTTTAATGTCTCCCTTTTTGTGGATTAGTATAATGTTTGCATTCTTCCAGCTTTCTGAGACCCTTGCAGTCAATAGACAATTCATATAGAGAGCCGCCAGTTTTCCAAGCATTATGTCTCCTCCATCTTTGATTAAATCGCCTGTTATTCCATCTTCTCCTGCTGCTCTTCCCCATTTCATGTCTTGAAAGGCCCTTCTGACCTCATCGCTAGTTATAGGAGGAGTTTCTGTATCCTGTTCATTACTGCTTCGAATGGAGGCATTCTGACTCCTCTGGGTACTGTACAGGTAAGTATAGAATTCTTACGCTGCTGGTACTATACCTTCGAGATTGCTGATGATGTTACCCTACTTATCTTTCAGTGCATACATCTTGGTTTGTCCTATGCCAAGTTTCCTTCTCACTGATTTCAGGCTGCGTCCATTTTTTACGGCTTCTTCAGTCTTTCTCACGTTATAATTTCGAATATCCCTTGTCTTCGCTTTGTTGATTAGTTTTGACAGTTCCGCAAGTTCTATCTTATCTCTTGAGTTGGACACTTTCATTCTTTGTCGTTTCTTTATTAGGTCCTTTGCTACTTAGGAGAGCTTGCCTACTGGTTGCCTTGGTACCTTGCCTCTCACTTCAGTTGCTGCATCTGAAGCCAGTGTAGTTACGGTTTCATTCATTACCTCTATGTCATTTTCATCTCTCTGTTCTAAGGCTGCATATTTGTTTGCAAGTACCAGCCTGAATTTGTCTGCTTTTATCCTTACGGCCTCTAGGATGGCCTGTTTCTTCTTAACAAATTTTACTCTTTTTCTGTTCAAATTCAGGTGAATCCTGGCCCTCACTAACATCTGATCACTGCACTTTAACCTACCTAACACTTCTACATCCTGCACTATGCTGGGATCGGCAGAAGGTATGAAATCAATTCGATTTCTTGTTTCACCATTAGGGCTTTTCCATGTCCACTTTCTGTTGCTACGCTTCCCGAAAAACGTGTTCATTATTCGCAGCTTATTCCTTTGTGTGAATTCTAGCAGCATCTCTCCTCTAGCGTTCCTAGAATCGACGCCGTAGTTGCGAATTGCTTGTTCACAAGCCTGCTTCTTCCCCACTATTTATATCCCTCTTATTATCAATCTGTCCCCCCTCATTAAGTTTGATTACGATTATTGCTACCCTCTCATTAATGCTGTAGAATTCGTCATGCAGTGTTGCCCGCTATGTCCTTATGGATTAGGAATCCTACCCCGTATTGGTTCTTATCCGAGAGGCCTCTATAGCAGAGGACAGGACCGTTAGCACTGTGTAAGTCTCACCAGTTCTTCTAATCTCACTAAGGCCGACGATATCCCAAACAATGCCTGATAGTTCCTTGAAGAGTCGCTAAGCTAGCCTCACTCAACAGAGTTCGGGTGTTAAAGGTTGCCAGGGTCAGTTTCCATCGGCGGTCTGTCCGGTCCATAGATTCTTATCACCCTCTGCTGCGTCATAGGTCCGACCGCCGCCTTGGTCAGGTACTCCGCAGCTGCTGGGGACTGAGGGCCATGGGTGAGTTGTAGGAATCATGAGGGAGGTAGTGGCCGAATACTGCACCAGGGAGGCCAATTCTTTTTCTGGTGTGGCAGTGTCTTAGTTGAAGCTTAGTGGACCGTCCTAATTTGGTTGTACTTGGATTAGTATAGCCCCACTCGCTCTCGGCATCTTTTGCGGGTGTCAGGCGCCACTCCAAGCCTGGAGATGTAGTGCACTGGAGGAAGTGAAATTCGAGCTCACCACCCTCAGATTAAACAAAAAAGGGAAAAACATTTCATACGAGGATTCGAACTTCTGACTATGGCAACCGAGCATCCGACATAGCTCAGTCAGATAATCCCATAGGCGTCGAGGTTACCTTGTCGCGGAAAAGTCCAGCCCAAGGGGCCTTACATGCCTAATAGATCCGTTGATTTATCCGCCATCGGGGATTTGCAGAATCGTAATAGGTTGTACAATATTGTGTCAATTCTCAGCGGTCCTGACAGGCACGTACCCAGGGGGTGGCCCGGGGGGCCCGGGCCCCCCCCGAAATCAAGAGGCATACCCCCCCCCCCCCCCCTCCCCACCCACGCCACCACTCCTCACACATTCCTAAAGCGCCGCCAGGTGAATGTTGATATTTGGCAGCTGTTCATCGGTCAGCATTATGCTGCCTTTTTCACTCCTTTTAGATGGCGGTAGTTATCGGCATCTCTTGTAATGTGAAGGACATTTTTCTCATAGATTCCGCACCCGTGCGATTAACTCGAGATGCGTTCAGTTGTCACTATCTATCTATTCAACCGTCACGCGCATAGCTGTTGCTTTTGTTAGTTCAACCTTCTTTGTTTAGGCTGATCCTGGGACCAGGAGAGGGATGCGGCTGTTACTCAGCTGGTCTGTACTCTCATGGAACGAGTTGCGGCCGGAGAAAACGCCAATTGCGTTTAACTTTTCCTTTGCTTCATTATTTCCTCGAGTTACGGCTCGCCGCGACGCTGGCAGATGCCCGGAAACATATACACGTGATATGGGTTAGATAAGGTGGGAAATGAAATAATGTGTAAGAGCGTCCATCATGAAACCCTGCAATAACCCTTAAACCCATAAGCAAGATGACTGTCGCCCGTTACCTCGTCAGTTTTTCCCTAATTGTATAGCACTTTTCGTGCAAAATTGGCAACTGGAAACAAAAAATCGCAAGGAGTTGAGAAATTAAGCGATCTACTAAGGGAGAGAGCCAAGGCAACAACTAAACTGCAAGCAAAAGCGAATAATAAAAAAAGTTAACCGTTGTTTATGAGAATATTTATGCATCAACATCTTTTTATTTAAAAAGTAAGTAGGGAAAATGCCGCCAGAAGTGCAAAACAATTACTTGTTTTGAATGACGCTTCCACAGTTATCGGTCGAACCGCCTCACGTAGCCACTTCTCTGCTGTGCTTATGTGGGTGTTTTTCTAACCTATCGCGGTGAGCGCAGTACGTCTAGAATCGCAGAGTCCTGCGCTCTGCGCGGTTGTATGGGACTGGCGGCCGCACAGCATTACGCAATTCGCGGAACTGTCAAAACTGATCAACAAGGCGAAAATAACTGATATTCGAGACTATAACATGAGAAAGACTGAAGAAGCGGTAAAAAATGAACGCAGCCTGAAATCAGTAAAATAGAAACCTGGCATAGGATAAACCATGATGTATGCACTAAAAGATAAGAAGGATAATATCATCAGCAATCTCGAAGATATAGTAAAAGCAGCGGAAAAATTCTAAGCTGACCTGTATACAGTACCCAGAGGAGTCACGATACCTCACTTAGAAACAGTAATGAACAGGATCCAGAAACTCTCCTATAACTAGCCATGAGGTCAGAAGGGCTCTGCAAGACATGAAACGATGAAGAGCAGGAGGAAAAGGTGAAATAACAGTCGATTTAATCAAAGATGGAGGAGACATAATGCTTGGAAAACTGGCGGCTCTTTATACGAAGTGTCTATTGACTGCAAGGGTCCCAGAAAACTGGAAGAATGCAGACATATTAATCCACAAAAATGGAGACGTTAAAGAATTGAAAAATTATAGGACCATTAGCTTGCTCCCAGTATTATATAAAATATTTACCGAAATAATATCCAATAGAATAAGGGCAACGCTGGATTTTATCAACCAAGGGAACAGGGTGGCTTCAGGAAGAGATACTTTACAATGGATCACATCCATGTCATCAATCAGGTTATCACGAAATCTGCAGAGTACAATAAGCCTCTCTATGTGGCTTATATAGATTACGAAAATGCATTTGATTCAGTAGAGATACCAGCAGTCATAGAGGCACTACGTAATCAAGGAGTACAGAACGCTTACGTAAAAAGCTTGGAAAGTATTGCTACATGCGTGTGGTATTTGTTTGTTTGAACGATGCGCGTAGGCGCCATCACGCCAGAAAAGAGGAGGAAGAACGAACTGGGCTCGCGCTGTGAATCTAACCGGTCAGCGCTGCAACCGTTGTTGTAAACATAATCTGTAAACAGTTTCTCGTCTTACTGACTCGTCCTTCGCGGAAGAATACCTACAGAGGGTCTACAGCTACCTTAATTCTATACAAGAAAAGCAGGGGAGACACCTATAGAGGAAGAGGTCAGACAGGGAGACAATTTCTCCAAAGCTATTCACTGCGTGCTTAGAAGAATTCAAGCTATTAAACTGGGAAGGCTTAGGAATAAAGATCGACGGCAAATATCTCAGCAACCTTCGGTTTGCCGATGACATTGTTCTATTCAACAACAATGCAGACGAGTTACAACAAATGATTGGAGACCTTAACAGAGAGAGTGTAAGAGTGGGGTTGAATATTAATATGCAGAAGATGAAGATAATGATAAATAGCCGGGCAAAGGAACAAGAGATCAGGATCGCCAGTCGGTCACTAGAGACTGTGAAGGAGTACGTTTACCTAGGTCAATCAATCACAGGGAACCCTGATCATGAGAAGGAAATTCACAGAAGAATAAAAATAGGTTGGATCGCATACGGCAGACATTGCCAGCTCCTGACTGGAAACTTACCATTATTATTGAAAAGTAAGGTGTGCAATCAGTGCATTTTGCCAGTGCTGACATATGGGGCAGAGACTTGAGAGCAAGTTAAGGACAGCGCAAGGAGCGATCGAACGAAGATTGCTAGACACAACGTTAACAGAGAGAAAGATAGCGCTTTGGATCAGAGAGCGAACGGGTATAGACGATATTCAAATTGAAATCAAGAGGAAAAAATGTAGCTGGGCAGGTCATGTAATGCGCCGGTTAGATAACCTTTGGACAATTAGGGTTACAGAATGGGTTCCAAGAAAAGGGAAACGCAATCGAG